>NC_090729.1:187710732-187718232 GCF_036898095.1 Palaemon carinicauda | reverse complement strand
CAATTTGATATTGGTACATGATGAAACCACTCTACTGTAGATGTTAGATCAATTCACAATTATTCCTGTGGTGTTTCTCATTATTTATCAACCTTTCTGTCACTTAAAGTGAACGATAGGTGTGATATATATATATATATATATATATATATATATATATATATATATATATATATATATATATATATATATATATATATATATATATGTATTTATATATATATACATATTGATTGATTGATTGATTGATAGATTGACAATGAGGGTTCAGCAGACACTATGAGGGAGTTCCAAAACGTCCCTTCAATTTAAAAAAAAAAAAAATATTGAGTTACATTGAGGTGGAGGAAGTATCCATATCGTATATTATTACAGAATAATAAATTCCCAATAAACTATTCAAACATGTTTAACTAACTAAATATATTAGAAATATCGAGAGTCATTTATAAATGGGCGTTTGTGTATTGTTGTTCAATCAAATACAGCAACTTCTATCAACATAAGAAGCAAAAGCTATTACTTTTAAAAGGAAATTGGGATCGATCTGAGTTTGCTTCGCAAACAAGAACGGCCTGTCATACTACATAAGCTACGTAAGTGCTCAGGCCTTCAACTTACTGTTTAGTTCTTTGTGACCTAACTTGACCTAAACGGCATTAGTTCTTCAAGCTTTTTTAGTGTCATCATAGACGTCTATTACGACAGAGCCTTGGTAACCTCTATCTCGAAGTATTGTCTTTATATTAGCTACATAAAAGTTTATTCAATCGAGTCTTCATACTATCTTGCGATGGGAAGTTTCCAATTAATGGTTAATCTGATTTCCTTCTGGATTCCATCCTTTGCTTTTACATACTTGTACTAACTGAGAGAGAGAGAGAGAGAGAGAGAGAGAGAGAGAGAGAGAGAGAGAGAGAGAGAAAGAGAGAGAAGTTTCCAATTAAAGATTAATCTAATTTCCTTCTGGATTCCATCCTTTGCTTTTACATACTTGTACTAACTGAGAGAGAAAGAGAGAGAGAGAGAGAGAGAGAGAGAGAGAGAGAGAGAGAGAGAGAAGTTTCCAATTAAAGATTAATCTAATTTACCTTCTGGATTCTATCCTTTGCTTTTACATATTTGTACTAACTGACAGAGAGAGAGAGAGAGAGAGAGAGAGAGAGAGAGAGAGAGAAAGAGAGAGAGAGAGAGAGAGAGAGAGAGAGAGAGAGGGTCCTGCAAAGCAACCAATTTTGCAATTATCAGAGACCCAAATAGAAAATTAGTTTCACCTAGTAATGGATCAGTTTAAGAAAGAATTTCACTTGTCCTAGCTTACTGAATAAATGAAAAGTGGCTAAATGAATAAACAGAGGAATATATGAGTAAATGAATAAACAAAAGCAAAATAGAGAAAAACTTTGGGAAAGGAAATGCGAAGGAGACTAAAGACTAAAAGTGAGATCACAGGAGAGATTTGGAGCTTTTCGGTTATTATTATTATCATTACTACTTGCTAAGCTACAACCTTTGTTGGAAAAGCAGGATCCTATAAACCCAAGGGCTCCAACAGGGAAAATAGCCCAGTGAGGAAAAGAAATAAGGAAATAAATAAGCTGCAAGAGAAGTGATCAACAATTGAATAAAATAGTAATAAAACAAATTTATATATAAACTATAAAAACTTGAATATATATATATATATATATATATATATATATATATATATATATATATATATATATATATATATATATATATATATATATATATATATATATATATTCACGGAAAATCTCGTTTTATGATGAGTCATAAGGTATATTTGAATGTTACGGCCTTTAATTCAATAACCGAAACTTATTAGTTGCTTATATGATTATTATTAAAAGAACGTTAAGAATAAGGAAAAATAACTTTATTTCATAAAAATTCCTCTTCAGTATAGAATTATCGAAAATTATTTATGTTTAACATGTTAATCTGCATCGTTTGGCATAGTAAAAATTATTGAAAAATAAAAAATAAAATCTTAATGAAATATTTTGTACGTGATCGTTTAAACGTTAGATTCCGATATACTTTGTATTTACTTTTATATCCTTATTGTGAAATACACATTTAAACAATCTTACAATTTGTAACATACATAAATTATAGTATATTTACATATAAAATATTTTTATTTCACATAAAATATATTTACAATTGAAATTTTTACTATTTATCTAAATAAGTTTTTAACAAAAAAAAAAAAAAACATACGACTCGTGAATACTTTTTTAATAGTAGTATTAAATTCTATTTTCTTTAAATTAAACGTATTTATTATTCCATTTTCAATATATTTAAGTAATTTTGGGCCAGGACTCGAAAATCCGAAGTATCTTCTTATCCATAATCTTTGTATTGGTATTTCATGAACAGGCCTTTTGCTTATCTAAGTAGTTGAATGAGCAAACGGCTGTTCACTAACCATTTGCCGGAATGCTGCGTCCCCATTGGCTAAGCGTTCGCGAATCACCGGGCCAGACGTTCCTCAAAACTGGATTGGACCAGTATTTCAGTATTTTATTCTCAAAATGACACTACTAGTGCCATCTATTGGTACCTGAAAGCATAATAGAAACTTGGGTCAATTAAGGAAGAAACTATTGAACTATTTTCTTTTGAATTTCATATATAATCTCTAATATATACATACGGTGAGGAATATAGATAAAAAAAAATTTCATTAATAGAAATGTCTACCCAAGACCTTATTTAAGAAAAACAATAGAACCTTTAGTAAGAAAATTTGACTTTAGTGCTGGTAAGATTGGAATGACGTAACAGTGGGGCTCAGAATTGCCAACAATGTAAGGTAGTCAAATATTTTTACCATGAGAAATTAAGCAGTAATTTGTATCATATATCATATGAAATAAGTTTTTATTTTATTATCTTATTGTATCAACTTTCAAAAAATCTCGTAAATAAGACATTTAGTCGAATTCTTCTTCGTTTAAAATCGAAAGGTTTGTAACACTATTCCTCCTTGGACAGGGACGTAAACATAAAATTCTTTTAACTTTTACAAGGACTCACTATTTAAAAAATATAGTCAGATACTCCACGCCCAGTTGAATAATTATGAATAATTTTTCAGTTGTATAAATGCAAATAATTCATTTGTAAAGACAATGATCATAGTAATTGAATATTCGCAAAAGCTTTATCCTAAATGAACAATCAGCAGATGACGCTATAATCATAATATCTTTTATCACCCAGAAGCAAATTGTGGATCTTCTCTCGGTCTTTTTTATTCAATTTATCTTATTTTATCATCTATTTATTATAATGTAGATTTTTGATAAGTTTCTATTGTGAAGACATAAAGGATAAAAATTCGCGAAGACGTGAACCAGAACAGCCAACATCATTTTAAATATAAATATATCTTTATCTTTCTATCCTGCAAGATATTGTCATTATATTTATTATGATTAAAGTAAGATTGTACTATAATAATAATATGGATTTAATTCAGATGAGTACTATAAGAATTATTATTTTATCTTTCGTAACATAATTTCTCGGATTTCTTCAAGGGTGGCTATCCTGATACGTAAACAACCGCCATATTTTGAACGAAGCATTTTTCTTTTAAATTTTATAGTATAATGTGATATATATCTGTTAATTTAGGAACCATATAATAGAGCTTATATTTAAGGATAATATTTTGCCATCAAATTGTGAAAATGGTCTGTTTAAAGGGATTAATTACCGATAGGTGAAAGAATTGGTGAGGAGAATCGTTTTCTACAAAAAACTATTGTACATTTTATTTATAAAGCTGTAAAAAATCATCAGATATTTATATCCTGAGTTCTAATGGATTATATTTATTTTCAAAACACTAAAGCCTCGTTATGAATGATTCTGAAAGTTATTACAACGTTTAAAAGGGAATTTCCAAACTCAGCTTCTGGTAATACTGAACAGAAGTAGATCCACCGAAACTTTCTTACATAGATATCAGATTATCCATATTTAAAGGTATAAAGGATTAAAGGCCACTCATGAATGGCAGAAGCAAGGGACAGTGACAATGCCCTATCGAGCAGGACAATGCCCTCAGAGCTGACCATATACACATATGATCAGCACCCAAGCCCCCTCTCCACCCAACCTAGGACCAAGGAGGGCCAAGTAATGGCTACTGATGACTCAGCAGATAGACCTAAAGGCTCCCCCAAACACCCCATTTTTACCTCACAAGGATGGTAAGGTTGTAGCGACTAAAGGAACTAACGAGTATGAGCAGGACTCGAACCCCAATCTGGCGTTCACCAATCAGGGACGTTACCACATTGGGATAAATAAGTAGTACTTATGAGAATATATCTAAATATAGAAAAATATCCACTTAATATATATCTCTTTATTCTTACTAAATATTAGTAATTTCTGTAACTGCTTGATTTTATTTTTAGAATTTTAGAGGTGACAGCCCTTTCAATAATCCAGCTAATATTTTATACATTACGATTATTTCAATGTGTCCATTGTCAACGTTTCAACCTCAAACAAATGTTTATTGGCTACTTAGAGGATAGTCAATAGGATGAAAAGTTATGTTATAGTAATTATTAATTCCCTTTCCAATCAAATCCTACACAATTTTCTTTTTATTGAAGTTATGTGGTCACTTAATACAAATAAATTTATAAGTAGGTATCAGTAGCTTATAGCTCTAACATATTCTTTTTATTCAGATATTTATGCAGAGAGGCCTACAGGATATATATATATATATATATATATATATATATATATATATATATATATATATATATATATATATATATATATATATATATATATATATATATATATATATATGTATATATATATATATATATATATACATATGTTTATATAAATATACTGTATATATATATATATATATATATATATATATATATATATATATATATATATGTTTATATAAATATACTGTATATATATATATATATATATATATATATATATATATATATATATGTTTATATAAATATACTGTATATATACATGTATATACATGTATATATATATATATATATATATATATATATATATATGCGTGTGTGTTTATATTTACATACAGTATATGTAATATAGATTTATTATATATCCATACATATTTGTATATATTTATGAATTTATTATAGCCACGAAGGCTATTATACATATTTCATGCTCATCACTAGTCAGCTTTCGTGATTGCTAGATCATTATTATTATTATTATTATTATTATTATTATTATTATTACTTGCTAAGCTACAACCCTAGTTGGAAAAGCAGGATGCTATAAGCCCATGACCCCAACAGGGAAAACAGCCCAGTGAGGAAAGGAAACACGGAAAAGCAAAATATCTTAAGAAGAGCAACAACCTTAAAATAAATATTTCCTATATAAACTATGAAAACTTTAACAAAACAAGGGGAAGAAAAATAAGATAGAATACTGTGCCCGATTGTACCTTCAAGTAAGAGAACTCTAACCCAAGACAGTGGAAGTCCATGGTACAAAGGCTATGGCACAAATTAAGATAATCGAGATAATTAATTTGTGGTGAATAACGGAACAAGTAATAATAATCGTCTAATACTGTAGAGTGGAATGTGATCGATATAGCGCTCCTTGTAGCCAAGCCAAGCCCATTTCATCAAATAAATCATTCAGGCGCCTTCCAACTAAGTAGTAGAAGCAGTTTTGCCTACAACGTCTTCAGCTATAATACATTCCTTCTTCAAGTAATAGTGCTGTTGCGTGAATCGTCAACTGTTGTTTAATTGTTAGAGATTGACTTTTTTGCACACCTCGCAAAGAGTGCAATAGTCCAGATTACCTCTTTTGCCCTATTTTTTTCCAAAATGGTAGTGCTAGGGGCCTCCATCAGACTGATTCAGTCGTGGTCAGCTGTCATGCACATATTGGGTGGTATAACTTATTCCTTGATGAAGAATTTCTTCAAGAAATACTTCTCGACTCGGATAAGTAACACCAAAGTTACTGCATGTGATAAGTTAAGAGGACCAGCAGGAACTCAGACTAGCAGCAAGCCTTCTTCAGATGAAATGTACTGGTTGGAAGATGAGCTCAGAGATGACCAGAAAACTCAAATGGAGTCGAACCTGTTCTTCAATTGGCGTTATAGCGGTATCCTCCTCGCCTGGTCGTTTATCTTCATTCCTCTATACTTCGCCGTTTTTATCATGGACGTCATTGTGGCCAAATCAGATATATACAAAGGCTTAGATACACAGGATGAGACCCTGAAGGGAACTTATGTTTTGCTGAATGTCTGTCGACCAGCCATGGTACTTTTATATGCTCTCCATGTTGTTTTTTACAGCGGAGAGCTTTTGGCGCTCCTTCACCAGCTACAGCTGATCACACTAAACTCTCTGACTGTCACGAAGTGGACATCACATAAACTCTTCTTCTTTGGTGTCCTCAGCATTTTTTCCTGCTATGTGATAGATATTAAAGCGATTATCGAACGCAAGGAATCTGTCGACAACGATTTTACGTTTTATTCATCAATTATCAGCGATGCAATTGGCACCTTCTTAACGTTTACATTTTCCATCGGCTATTATATAATGGGATGTCACCTCAGTGCAGCCGTTGGTAATGTCAAGAGAGACATCCAGAATCAAAAGCGTCTGGCCCTCAGAGTTCAGGGGAGGTATAAGCAAGCAAGAATTGCCGACGAAGGAAATGAAAGTGATCGTCTGAGGATCCTTGAAAGGTTATCAGAGGATTTAGAAGCGATAGGTCAGAGATTTCACCAACTGCAACGTTGCCAAGAGAAGATCAACGCGTACTTTTCTGCCCCGGTTTTGTACATCTTCGCCCACTCGATAATATACTCGATCACTTCAACCTACCACGCAACGGTCGTTGGCCCGATGAATTTCCTGGATTCCTTCATCATCTGGTACAGTTTTAATATCCTGAGGCTCTTGCTTTTGTGCTGCACACCGGACTTTGTCAGAACACAAGTAAGGGTCGTCAGACTGTGTGGGTAGTCCACTTCTGTAAGTCATGAGAATGTGTGATCAGACAACTTCTGTAATAATTGTGAAAATGTGTGGTCAGTCCACTTCTGTAAGAGTCGGGAGAATGTGTGGCCAGCCTACTTCTGTAAGAGTCGTAAGAGTGCGTAGCCATCTCACTTCTGTATGAGTGTGGAGAGCGTGTGGTCAGTCCACTTTTGTAAGAGTTTGTAGACTATGAGGTCAGCTCACTTTTGTGAGAGTCTTGAGAATATGTGGTCTGTCCACTTCTTTAAGTCATGAGAGTGTGTGGTTAGACCACTTCTGTAAATCATGAGAATGTGGTCAGACAACTTCTGTGATAATTGTGTAAATGCGTGGTCAGACCACTTCTGCAGAGTTGGGAGAATGTGTGGTCAAACTTCTTCTAAAGGAGTTGTGTGAACGTTTAGTCAGACCACTT
>NC_090729.1:187700732-187703232 GCF_036898095.1 Palaemon carinicauda | reverse complement strand
CAAGTTGTGGAATGATCTTCCTAATCGGGTAGTTGAATCGGTAGAACTTCAAAAGTTCAAAGTTGGAGCAAATATTTTTATGTTGACTAGGCTGACATGAGTCTTTTTATTGTTTATATATGACATATCTGTTTTTGACGTTGTTAATAGTTTATATAGGACATATCTGTTTTGACGCTGTTACTGTTTTTAGAATGATATATTGTTAATTTATTCACATCATTTATTTATTTCCTTATTTCCTTTCCTCACTGGGCTATTTTTCCCTGTTGGAGCCCTTGGTCTTATAGCATCTTGCTTTTCCAACTAGGGTTATAGCTTGGCTGGTAATAATAATAATAATAATAATAATAATAATAATAGTGACGACTGTAATCTCAAGATTATCATATTGATAAATGTTACTGAATTGGATTTCCACATAACTCATAATAGGATCCAATCCTATATCCTTATAGGACTATTACTCTAGATATATAAATATGTATACCATAGGCAGTCTTTCAACTTCTTCTTCCCAGCTGGTTTCCATTTTTATATGGGGTCGGCGTTGCGGATGAGCCGTTTCCATCTTTTTCTATTCTGCGCTTCTGCCTCATCAATCCCCTTCTCCTGTAAGTCTCCTCTCACACAGTCCTTCCATCTCTTTCTCGGTCACCCTCTTCTTCTTCTTCCCTGAACCTCCATCTCCATAGTATGTCTCCCAACGTGGTTCTCATCTCTCCTCATCAGGTGTTCATACCATCTCAGCCTCCCTTCCTGCACTTTCTTTGATATTTCTACCACCTCTGTCGAACCCCTTATGTAGTCATTTTTTATCCGATCCTCTCTTGTCACCCCAGACCCTATCCTTTTAATGCCAAAGGCTCTACCGGCATTGTCACTTAAAGATTTAAAAGCCTCTCATGAATGGCAGAGGCAAGGGACATTGACAATGCCCTAGGGACTGACCATATATAAACATGATCACCCAAGGCTCCTCTGCACACAAGCTAGGAACAGGGATGGTCAGGCAATGGCTGCTGATGACTCAGCAGATAGACCTATAGGTTTCCCCAAGCCACCAAGGGATAGTAACAATGCCCTAGAGACTAACCTTATATAAACATGATCACCCAAGCCTCCTCTGCACACAAGCTAGGAACAGGGAGGGCCAGGCAATGACTGATGATGACTTAACAGGTAGACTTATAGGTTTCCCCAAGCCTCCAAGGAATAGTGACAATGCCCTAGACTCTAATCATATATAAACATGATTGGCCAAGCCTCCTCTGCACACAAGCTAGGAACAGGGAGGGCAAGGCAATGGCTGCTGATGACTCGGCAGATAGACCTATAGGTTCCCCCAAACTCCCAGCCTTAGCTCACAAGGTGAGTTTACAGACACTAAAGAAACTATCGAGTTTGAGTGGGACTCGAACCCCAGTCTGGAGAGCGCCTGGTACGCTGCCAGTAGACCATAACTATACTCAATTTATTTTCAATGAGGCGCATTTGCACCGACTCGCAGGGGTGCCCTTTTAGCTCGGAAAAATGTCCTGCTATCTGATTGGTTAGAATGATCTTGTCCAACCAATCAGCGATCAGGAAACTTTTTCCGAGCGAAAAGGACACCCCTGCAAGTCGGTGCAAATCTGCCTCACTAAAAAAATTGACTATAGTTGATACAATCGATTGGTATTACTGATATTATAAATATTGATGCAATTTAATAGAATCATATCGTAGGTAAGTTAAGTAGCCGCGCTTAAAAATGTGTCAGGTTGTTGCCGAAGCAACCGTGCCTTCGTATGTGTGTTGACCGTCCTTATCTAGGGCTAACCTTCTCTCCTTTCATACAACACAGTTAGAAGACGCAATTTTAATATACTTATATTAGAAGACGTGTTGGTTATCGTGTTTGTTCTGTTTTTCGTGATTTTTATCTTTCTGTTTCTACTTTCTATGTATTATTTCAGCATTGAATGAGAGTAATAGATACCTGGGCATTTTCTATCATGAGGTATTTAAAAATGTATTAGACGGTTTCCATTAGACAGTTGAAATTTCCTGGAGATATCAGAAAGTAGGAATAAATAATATTAAAAAACTAGATAATTTTATGGCTACAGGAAACAGTGTGTTTTATTTCTAATGAAAACCATTTATATTGATATTAGCTATTATCAAATTCTATTGAACCAAAACTGCATCATAATAAAACTTTTTTTTTTTTGGTACTTAAATGGACACTGGCAGATTGAACTAAATAGTAAATCCTGGGGATACCTTAACGTGGTGAAAGGGGTTAGTGTATCGCCATGATCAGCAAACCTATTTTTGTCAGAGCCAACCATACTAGGCAAGTTTGCGATGAGTGATCAGACGAAAGTCTCACACCATCACCATCCGCTGTGGCCAGCGTGGTGATGAAGACAAGCCAAACCCCAAACATGAATATGGATATGTCTGAGGCCTTTGTCCTGCAGTGGACTAGAAACTGCTGCATTTGTTCTCGTTG
>NC_090729.1:187685732-187693232 GCF_036898095.1 Palaemon carinicauda | reverse complement strand
TTCTACCTGTGGTGGCCTATTGGAACCTCTTCTGCCTATCGATCAGCTGGACGGGGGTTAAAGATGCGCTCAAACTTAGTAGTTTCTTGTAGTGTCTGCAACCTTACTATCCTTGTGAGCTAAGGATTATGGGTTTGGGAAGCCTATAAGTCTACCTGCTGAGCAATCAGTAACCATATCCTAGCTCTCCCTGGTCCTTGCTTGGGTGTAGAGGGGGCTTGGGTGCTAATTATATGTATATATGGTCAGCCACTAGGACACTGTGATGCTACCTATAGTCCATTTCTTTTAGCGATGCATATATGCACCGACTCGCATAGGTGCCCTTTTAGCTCGGAAAAGTTTCCGGATCGCTGATTGGTTGGACAAGATAATTCTAACCAATCAGCGATCCGGAAACTTTTCCGAGCTAAAAGGGTACCGCCGCGAGTCGGTGCAAATATGCATCGCTAAAAGAAATGGACTATAGGGTATTGTCACTGTCTCTTGCATGTGCCATTCATGACAGGCCTTCAAACCTTTAAAACCTGGAAGGGGTCTGGAGCACTAGCGCTTACCAGCCCAAGTCAATATCACAAGAAATTAACATTATAAACGATTTTCATCATAGTTCGAAACACTTGTATCGACTGCCTTCAGAAGTGTTGGTTGGCCATTTCTAAAGACGATGAACGTCCTCAGCTATTGATTGATTGAGAGGAATATAAGAGGTCGCAGAATCAATGGTCACTGACTTAGAATTCTTTTGTCAACATTGTTCGCTGATCAGCTTAAATCATTAATAAGTTTTTTTTTTTCTATGCGCTGGTTTAATAAGCAGCTACAGGAGCACTTTGAATGTATTTTGAATAAAAACCGTATGCATCTTACAAAAGAAAAAAAAAATACATTACTTTTTTTACATCTGCATTAGAAGACTTCACATCCTTTGGAAAATTAAGTGACTGCTTTGTAAGATGCGAAATCTAAAGTCTTTCAAAAACACATTAAACATAAGTTTATCCTTCTAAAATAATTTATGATTTTCATCGTATTATTTCCACCACATCTCAAAGCAATGCAAGTTTGTTTCATTATAGTTAGTGTACGCTGTATTGTATGTACAGCTATATTAATACTGTACATCAAAATATCCAGTCTACATTTCAAGCTATGGGAAAAAATACGAACTATATTAAATGGAGATCACACTCATATACGGAAGATATGGGACGAAAAAGCGTGATTTTTTTATTATTATTTTTCTATCGTAGGCGACGTAGGACACAACAGTTTCGAAGAACCACTGGGGAGGGAATCACAGGTCGTCATCGTTGTTTCTTCTTCCATGGACAAGGATATGTCGGAAATAGTTCTGGATAACAATGGCACCTCGCCATCCACTGGGTGAATACTATAGTCTGTAGATACGCAAGCGTTGTTATCACACAAAGACGAGATGTTGAAACATCCTTTGAATTCTGCGAGTGTTCCTGAGGAAGGACATTCTTGTGGACATCCTTTGAATTCTGCGACTGTTGCTGAAGAAGGACATTCTTGTCGAGATCCTTTGAATTCTGCGACTGTTGCTGAAGAAGGACATTCTTGTCGACATCCTTTGAATTCTGTGACTGTTGCTGAAGAAGGACATTCTTGTCGACATCCTTTGAATTCTGCGACTGTTGCTGAGGAAGGACATTCTTGTCGAAATCCTTTTAATTCTGCGACTGTTGGCGAGGAAGGAGATTCTTGTCGACATCCTTTGAATTCTGCGACTGTTACCGAGGAAGGACATTCTTGTCGACATCCTTTGAATTCTGCGATTGTTCCTGAGGAAGGACATTCTCGTCGACAACCTTTGAATTCTGCGACTGTAGCAGAGGAAGGACATTCTCGTCGACATCCTTTGAATTCTGCGACTGTTGTCGATGAAGGACATTCTTGTCGACATCCTTTGAATTCTGCGACTGTTGCTGAGGAAGGACATTCTTGTCGACATAATTTTAATTCTGCGACTGTTGTCGATGAGGGACATTCTTGTCGACATCCTTTTAATTCTGCGACTCTTGTCGATGAAGGACATTCTTGTCGAACATCTTCTTCAATAGATGGGTTCATCGTCACGTCTTCTGTGGGTAGAGATGAATTTGGCACCGAAGGCAATTCCGTTTCATGTATATCATTACTGCTTAATTGCGGTAGACGAAGGTTACTTTGCTGCGTAAAGCGAGGGATGAGATGTGGTCTTATAGAAGAGATGTTTGCGTTTGCATAATTAGATCGCAAGAAGTTGTTGTTATTGTTGTTGTTGTTATTGCCCATTGAAGGGGAGTTGTTGATTAAATGGAGGGCCAGTGTTTGGATGTCGGATGCCGTTGCCACCTTGCCTCTCACGATACCTGCAATTTGATCGGGAATTTAGTTTACAGTTTAAGAAAACTAGAATAAACTAATTGTTTTAAAGCTGAATATGGAATAGGATACATTTCATAAGTTAGGAATTTGTCAAATAAAGCAAGTTTTAAAGCTGAATATGATATAGGACACATTCATAAGTTAGGAATGTATAAGTTTTAAAGCTGAATATGAAATAGGATACATTTCTTAAGTTAGGAATTTGTCAAATTAATACAAGTCTTAAAGCTGAATATGAGATAGAGAACATTTCATAAGTTAGGAATTTGTCAAATTAATACAAGTTTTAAATCTGAATATGAAATAGGACACATTTCATAAGTTAGGAATTTATAAGTTTTAAAGCTAAATATGATATAGGACACATTTCATAAGTTAGGAATTTGTCAAATAAAGACAAGTCTTAAAGCTGATTATGAAATAGGACACATTTCATAAGTTAGGAATTTATAAGTTTTAAAGCTAAATATAGAATGGGATAATTTTCATAAGTTAGGAATTTGTCAAATAAAGACAAGTTTTAAAGCTGAATATGAGATAGGACACATTTCATAAGTTAGGAATTTATAAGTTTTAAAGCTGAATATGGAATAGGACACATTTCATAAGTTGTGAATTTGTCAAATAAATACAAGTTTTAAAGCTGAGTATGAAATAGGACACATTTCATAAGTTAGGAATTTGTCAAATAAAGACAAGTTTTAAAGCTGAATATGAAATAGGATACATTTCATAAGTTAGGAATTTGTCAAATAAAGACAAGTTTTAAAGCTGAATATGAAATAAGGCACATTATATAAGTTAGGAATTTGTCAAATGAAGAAAAGTTTTAAAGCTGAATGTGAGATAGGACACATTTCATAAGTTAGGACTTTGTCAAATGAATACAAGTTTTAAAGCTGAATATGAGATAGGACACATTTCATAAGTTAGAAATTTGTCAAATGAAATGAAAGATTTAAAGTTGAGTATGAAATAGGACATATAAGTTAGGAATTTATCAAACGAATACAAGTATTACCTGCCAAATCTTCAGGTACACCTTTGGTAGAAAACTTGTCTAGAAGAGCTGCCTGAAGTTGACAAATGTATTGGTAAGCTGCTTCCACAACACCAACCTGTAGGGGATAAATTACTTTAGAAACGATGTCTTTCAATGATTCAGTCATACATCTAAAACAAGAAAATTAATATGAAGAATTGGTTCTCCTCTCTCTCTCTCTCTCTCTCTCTCTCTCTCTCTCCTCTCTCTCTCTCTCTCTCTCTCTCTCTCTCTCTTCTGTTGCTGCTTTAAAATTCTAAATTACAATTCGTAAATATCAATATATTTTTATAACAATAACAACTATACTAAATTAAACCTCTCAACTAGACAGCATCTCTCTCTCTCTCTCTCTCTCTCTCTCTCTCTCTCTCTCTCTCTCAGAAACGATGTCTTTTGATGATTCAGTCATACATCTAAAACAAGAAAATGAATATGAAGAATTGGTTCACTCTCTCTCTCTCCTCTCTCTCTCTCTCTCTCTCTCTCTCTCTCTCTCTCTCTCTCTCTCTCTCTCTCAGTCATGGTACCGAGTCTATCAATCAATCATGCGGACAACGCCACCTCACACAGACAGACATCTGGAGATTGAAGACTTCCAGACCTTCTACGGCTCTAGGCAGGTTTAAAACTCTTCATAATAAAGAGAACGTTCCAACGAGCTCGCATCTTTAGCCAAATATGGCGCAGAAGGTGTGTTGCTTGAGGTGCATTTTCTTCTCGCCGAGAACCTGGTTGTTCATTAGCATGTTAACGGCGCTGGATCCAGCAATGACTTTTGATATAGGACGTTTATATGAGAGCATGCGGTGGATTCTTTCCTGAGATAGAATGCGTAATGGGAGACTGGGGTCTTATCAGCACTTTACATGAATCTTACTGGAAAGACTCCTTGTGTATATATAAGTTCTTTAGCTCATTGTAGGAATGTTCTTAGCTAAAGCAAATCACGCAAAGAAGCACACATTCGCACGTCAAGTCTGCTTTTCCAAAACCTTACTTGGGGCAACTTATCTCCACTATACCTCTTGGAGGCTTTCGTCAGTGAGTCATATAAACCTCTTAAAGAATCTCCCACTAGCTTTCTCATAACGTTGCACCAATACATCGTCTAACCTTCTCAAGACCTTGTACCAAAACCACTGTAATGGAAACGTCCCTCCCTGGCGTTCTGACAGACTAGGGTTCGAGTCCTGCTCAAGTTCAATAGTTTCTTTAGTGTCTGCAACCTCACCATTCTTGTGAGATAAGAATAGATGGTTTGGGGGAGCCAAGAGGTCTACCTGCTGAGTCATCAGCAGCCATTGCCCGGCCCTTCCTGGCCCTAGCTTGGATGGAAAGGGACCTGGGACGTTGATCATATATATATATATATATATATATAAACATATATATATATATATATATGGTCAGTCTTTAGGCATTGTCCTGCTAGGGAATTGTCAATGTCCCTTGACTCTGACGTTCATGAGCAGTCTTTAAACCTTTAAACTACCTTTCCTCTGTTACAATAAACAATTCGCTTTCTTCATGCAATGTACCAACAAGCCATTTTGCATTCATGAAGGTATGTCTCCCATAGGGCATCTTACCTTCTTCCTGAGGTGGCGTGATCGAGTTGCCCCTGGAAGGAGGGACCGTAGCTTCTTGTATTCCCTTCGGAGGCCTCCGGGCCTACGCAAGCGGCTGTATTTACGCAGCATTGCTGACGCCTGTGGAAGGAAAAAATCTTTATTTATAAAGGTGTAAAATGTTTTTGGATGTTGGGACCCATGTTATTATTATTATTATTATTATTATTGTTGTTGTTGTTGTTGTTGGTATCATCATTATCATCATCATTATTATTATTATTATTATTATTATTATTATTATTATTATTGTTGTTGTTGTTGTTGTTGTTGCTGTTATTGGTATTATTATAATTATTATTATTTTTATTATTATTATTATTATTATTATTATTATTATTAATATTAAAATTAATATTATTATTATTATTATTATTATTATTATTATTATTATTATTATTATTATTATTATTATTATTATTATTATTGCTACTAGTTAAGCTACAACCCTAGTTGAAAAAGCAGGATGCTATAACCCCAAGGACTCCAACAAGGAAAAAAAGTAAAATTTCTGTTTAGGGAAGCAATGTAGCATGTGTAAAAAAAAAAAAACGATTGTATAGAGATATGAAGTTATTTCAGTTACTTTTTGAGGAAAAAATAAAAAAGAAATAGAATATGATTAAAGGAACAAATTGAAATGTCAAAGAAATATAAAAAATAACCAGTCCAAAAGGAGAGAGAGAGAGAGAGAGAGAGAGAGAGAGAGAGAGAGAGAGTTTCTAGAACGGAGGAAAATCTAGATAAAGGAGGAATATATGCAAGGAAAGGAGGGAAAGAGAAGGAAGGAGTAAGAGGTGGAAGAAGAGAAGAGGAAGGAGTAAGAAGAAAGAGTTAGAGGGGGAAGATGAAGAAGAAGGATAGAGAGGGAAAGATTAACAGGATGAAGGAGAAAAGGTAGGAAAGAGAAAGAGTAATAGAGGAAGGAGAAGAAGAAGGAAAGACAAGGGGAAGAGTAAGAGGAATGAGTAATAAAGGGAGTAAGAGGAAGAAGGAGAACAGGAGGGCAACAGAAAGAAAGAGTAAGAGGAGGAAGGAGTAAGAGAAGGAAGGATTAAGCGAAGTAAGGAATAAGAGGAAGGAGTAAGAGAAGGAAGAAAATAGAAGGAGAGAGTAGGAGAAGAAAGAACAAGAGGAAGGAAAGAGAAGGAAAGAATAATAGTAGGGAGGAGAGTGAGGGAAAGTGCAAGAGGAGAAAGGAGTAAGAGAAGACAGGATTAAGCGAAGTAAGGAATAAGAAAAGGAAGGAGTAAGAGAAGGAAGAAAATAGAAGGAAAGTGTAGGAGAAGAAAGAACAAGAGAAAGGAAAGAGAAGGAAAGAACAAGTGTAGGCAGGAAAGTGAGGGAAAGAGTAAGAGGAGAAAGGAGTAAGAGAAGTAAGGAGTAAGAGAAGTAAGGAGTAAGAAAAGTATGGAGTAAAAGAATTAAGGAGTAAGAGAAGTAAGGAGTAAGAGAAGGAAGAAAATAGATGGAAACAGTAGGAAAAGAAAGAACAAGAGGAAGGAAAGAGAAGGAAAGAATAAGAGTAGGCAGTAAAGTGAGGGAAAGGGTAAGAGGAGAAAGGAGTAAGAGAAGTAAGGAGTTAGAGAAGGAAGAACATAGAAGGAAAGAGTAGGAGAAGAAAGGACAAAGGGGAGGAAAGAGGGGGGAAATAATAAGAGGAAGAAGGAATAAGTGAAGGAAGGATAAGAGGAGGGCGTAAGAGGAGGAAGGAGTACTAAGAAGAATGAGGAAGAGGAGGAGAAGGAGAGAGAAAGGAAAAGTAAGATGAGGCTTTGGCGATCTGATAGTGACCTGGGTGGTCCCTGTGATATAACGGTACCTGTTAAACCTGTCAACACGCCTGCAACTCTCTCTCTCTCTCTCTCTCTCTCTCTCTCTCTCTACCAGCGTTGAAATATCTGATAAATTTATTTTTATACACTTGTAATCTCTCCTATATAATGAGTAAGTGTCTGATTTATGCATACATATATATATATATATATATATATGTATATATACATATACATATATAAATGTAAATATATATATATATATATATATGTATATAGATATATATATAGATACATATATATATATATATATATATATGTGTATATATATATATATATATACTGTATATATATACATACATAATCTCTTCGCTCCCGCTCAGGTAGATTTGAGAGGAAGTAGTCATACCAGGGTGAGAGAGGGTTGACTGTGCATGTGTGTGCATATCTATCTGAATTTTTAGCCATCATTTTTGACGGGTTGCGTACACTAGTAAAATCATATATGGTAGTGTGTATAAAACAAAAATGCTATATAAGCTTTTTTTATTCAGTTTTAATTATTGATAGTTTTATGTATTTCATTTAAATGTGTAGATAATCATGTTATCATCATTATTAACATTCGCAGTAACAATAATAAACGCTAGTAGCTACA
>NC_090729.1:187673899-187678899 GCF_036898095.1 Palaemon carinicauda | reverse complement strand
TTACCATAATAGTAATGAAACAAAAGTTTGAAATGGAATTCTGTGAAATAAGTAATATGGAGATATTGAGAACGTAAAATAAGTTATAATATTTTGAATAATGATGAAGTAAAAAGTTTGATATGGATTTGTGTGAAATAATTATGAAATATAAAGATAGTAAGAAAACAATTAAAGTTATTTACAATAATAGTAGTGAGGAAAAGTTTGAAATGGATTTCTGTGAAATAATTATGAAATATGAAGATAGTAAGAAAATAATAAAAGTTATTTAGAATGATAGTAATGAGAAAAGGTTGGAATTGATTTCTGTGAAATAATTATGAAATATGAAGATAGTAAGAAAACAATAAAAGGTATTTTGATTAATGATAAAGTAAAAAGTTAGAAATGGATTTCTGTGAAACAATTATGAAATATAAAGATAGTAAGAAAACAATAAAAGTTATTTAGAATAATAGTAATGAGGAAAAGTTTGAAATTGATTTTTGTGAAATAATTATGAAATATGAAGATAGTAAGAAAACAATAAAAGTTATCTGGAATAATAGTAATGAGAAAAAGTTAGAAATTTATTTCTGTGAAATAATTATGAAATATAAAGATAATAAGAAGACAATAAAAGTTATTTTGAGTAATGATAAAGTAAAAAGTTAGAAATGGATTTCTGCGAAATAATTATGAAATATGAAGATAGTAAGAAAACAATAAAAGTTATTTAGAATAATAGTAATGGGAAAATGTTTGAAATTTATTTCTGTGAAATAATTATGAAATATAAAGATAGTAAGAAAACAATAAAAGTTATTTTGAGTAATGATAAAGTAAAAAGTTAGAAATGGATTTCTGCGAAATAATTATGAAATATGAAGATAGTAAGAAAACGATAAAAGTTTATTTACCATAATAGTAATGAGAAAAAAGTTAGAAAAGGATTTCTGTGAAATAATTATGAAATATGAAGGTAGGGAGAAAACAATAAAAGTTATTTAGAATAATAGTAATGAGAAAAAGTTTGAAATTGATTTCTGTGAAATAAGTAATATGGAGATATTGAGAACGTAAAATAAGTTATAATATTTGGAGTAATGATAAAGTAAAAAGTTTGAAATGGATTTCTGTGAAATAATTATGAAAAATAAAGATAGTAAGAAAACAATAAAAGTTTATTTACCATAATAGTAATGAAACGAAAGTTTGAAATGGAATTCTATGAAATAAGAAATATTAAGATATTGAGAATATAAAATAAGTTATAATATTTTGAGTAATGATAAAGTAAAAAGTTAGAAATAGATTTCTGTGAAATAATTTGGAAATATAAAGATAGTGAGAAAACAATAAAAGTTTATTCACCATAATAGTAATGAAACAAAAGTTTGAAATGGAATTCTATGAAATAAGAAATATTAAGATATTGAGAACGTAAAATAAGTTATATATTTTGAGAAATGATAAAATAAAAAGTTAGAAATGGATTTCTGTGAAATAATTAAGAAATGTATAGTAAGAAAACAATAAAAGTTGATTTACCATAATAGTAATGAAACAAAAGTTTGAAATGGAATTCTATGAAATAAGAAATATTAAGATATTGAGAATGTAAAATAAGTTATATATTTTGAAAAATGATAGTGGAAAAAGCTATTAATGGATTTATATGAACTAATGATATAATATGAAGACAGTGTGAAAGCATAATAATAATAATGTAAAAAGTTGGAAAGGGATTTCTGTGAGACAAGAAATGCGGATATATTGAGAACACAAAATAAGTTATGATATTTTGAATAGTAAAAATGAAAAAGTTAGAAATGATGTGAAATTATATATGAAGTAAGTACAAGAGCAGAAAAGTTATAATATTTAGAATAATAATAATGAAAAAGTTAGAAATAGAAATTCTGTCAAATACGAAATATGAAGATATTTAGAAAGCAAAATAAGTTATAATTAGAATAGTTAGTAATAATAGAAAATATAAAAATGGATTTATGTGAAATATTGTTGTAAATTGAACACTACGTAAAAGCAGAAAAGCAAAAAAAGTTATATTATTTAGAATAATAATAATGAAAAAGTTAGAAATAGAATTCTGTCAAATACGAAATATGAAGAGATTTAAAAAGCAATATAAGTTATATTTAGAATAGTTAGTAGTAATAGAAAATATAAAAATGGATTTTTGTGAAATATTGTTGTAATATGAACACTACGTAAAAGCAGAAAAGTTATAATATTTAGAATAATAATAATGAAAAGGTTGGAAAGGAATTTTTGTGAATTTATGGTGAAAATTATGGCAGAAAAGTTGTAATATTTTGAATAATAATACACACACACAAACACACAGATTCAACTCTTAAACTCCCTCCCCATTTCCTAAATACCACACGGCAGTTTGGTTTGCTGTGTGCAATGAGACGAAAATCTCCCACCATCACCAGTCCGCACTAGCCAGCGTTTGGATGAAAACTGGCCGAATTTTGGGCATTAATTGACATGTCTCAGGCTTTTGTCCTACGGTGGGCTAGAAATGGGTATATATATATATATATATATATATATATATATATATATATATATATATATATATATATATATATATATGTATGTATGTATGTACAAATTATATATATGTATATATATGTGTGTATATATATATGTGTGTATATATATATATATATATATATATATATATATATATATATATATATATATATATATATATATATATGTAAATATACATATATATATATATATATATATATATATATATATATCTATATATACATATATATATATATATATATATATATATATATATATATATATATATATATATATATATGTAAATATACATATATATATATATATATATATATATATATATATATATATATATATATATATATCTATATATACATATATATATATATATATATATATATATATATATATATATATATATATATATATATATATATATATATATATAGCCACACGCTTGCTCTATTCATATAAGATATAGGAGGCTACTATAGTACAAACGTTTGATAATAATTTTTCTTTAGAAGAAGAAGGCAAAGAGTGACATTGTTTCAAACCCTCTTTTACTAACCTTGAACATAACTTCTTATTTATCATTATGATTGTGGACCAAATTATCCGATAAATCTTATAGCTCAACCGCGTACAGTACCAGCTGCTTTAATGACTGTGTTTACAGGTACTATCATTTTTTAGGAGTACCAGAATCTATATAATTGGGTACAAATAAACGTATGATTTCTTATGTGTAAATTCTTTTTTATATAAAGTACATAGATCTTATATATTTTATTGTATATTATAGGCTTTAATGTATTTATTTTCAATGAATTAGTTTTTTGTTTGATTTTTTTTTCTTTTTTCAAGTTCTCATTTGACTATTACTCTTTCCTTTACAATACTTGAATCTTATATATTTTTGGTATATTTTTGGTATTTAAGACTTTATTTTCATTCAGTTATTTTGTTTAGAAGTGAGATATAAATTGATAAGTTATCTATAAGTTTTTTTTTTATAAAAATTAAGATTTGTTACAAGTTCTCATTTGACTCTCACTCTTTCATCTTTCCTTTTCTTACACAAGGATATTACGAAATAACTACCTCTCTCTAACACCCCCCTCCCTCAACCCCCCCCCCCAAAAAAAAAAGAAATAGTAGGAGAAACACAGTTGGCCTTTAAAAATTAAAGTTTTAAAAAGTAGAAAACTATCAGACGGTAATAAAGAAGTCACAAAATTATATATACAAAGATTGACAAATTTCTGAAGTCAGGAAAGAATCGAAACAAAAAAGAAAAGAAATTGCAAAAAGATATAAAGAAAATTTTGACAAGTTGTGAAGTCAAGAATAGACCAAAAGGAAGAAGAAAGAAATTGGAAAAAGATATAAAATATTAAATATCTTGACAAGATACGAAGTCAAAAAAGCACCAAACCCAACAAAGAAGAAAAGAAATTGTAAAAAGATATAGAATATAAAATATTTTGACAAGTTGTGAAGTCAGAAAAGCCCCAAAATGAAGAAGAAAAGAAATTGTAAAGAGATATGAAATATAAAATATATTGACAAGTTGTGAAGTCAACAAAGCACCAGAACGAAGAAGAAGAGAAATTTCAAGAATATATAAAAAGGAACTTAAATAAGCTGTGAACTCAAGAAAACACCAGAACGATGACGAAAACAAATCCCAAAAAGAATAATAAGAAATAACTCCCCACAAAAAAAGGTAGTTAGAGAAAAACTGAAAGAAATTGCAAAAAGATATAAACAAAATTTAAAAAAGCTTTGAGGTCAAGAAAACAGCAAAACGAAGACGAAAACAAATCCCAAAAAGAATAATAAAAAAAAACTCCCTACTAAAAAAAAGTAGGAGAAAAACTTAAATAAATTGCAAAAAGATATAAGCAAAATTCAAAAAAGCTGTAAGGTCAAGAAAACAGCTAAACGAAGACGAAAACAAATCACAAAAAAAAAAAAAAAATTGAAACTACTCCCCACAAAAAAAAAGGTAGTAGGAGAAAAACTGAAATAAATTGCAAATGGATATGAACAAAGTTTTAAAAAGCTGTGAGGTCAAGAAAGCACCCAAACGAAGACGAAAAAAATCACAAAAAAAAAAAAAATTGAAATTACTCCCCACAAAAAAAAAAAAAAAAAAAATTAGTAGGAGAAACACTGGTGGTCTGCCGATGCAATTTCCTCGTATCAAGACCCGAAATGCCCAGCTATTAGGCGAAAATCGTTTGTATAGCCAGGGACTAATTTCCATAATCAGGCGACCCAACTACCGCGCTGGATCGACGGCCGACGAAGACATAAAGCTACGTGATCCCAAATTGACACTAATTAGATCGACCATATTTAAGGAAATGGAAGGGATGATATTTACTGCTTCAAAAAAGTTCAAACTCGCAGCAAGTGTTCTTATGTTGAACAGTCTTACATAA
>NC_090729.1:187663899-187668899 GCF_036898095.1 Palaemon carinicauda | reverse complement strand
TGTTCTTCTTGTAATAATATTCAGTATCAACAGAGGAAAAAAACTTTTATTTTCGTTTATATAATTTCAAATTCATAATTGGCAGGGAAAAATCATATAACTTTTTTCTTGAAATAAACTATAATTTATATTTGACAGAAAAATCTCTTATTCATTTGCGTTGATTTAATTTCAAATTTATAATTAGCAGAGAAAATTCTCTTATCATATAATGTTCTTCTTGATATAAATTTTAATTTGTATTTGACAGAGAAAAACCTCTTATTCATTTTTATTGATTCGATTCCAAATTTTTAATTGGCAGAGAAAAATCTCTTATCATATAATGTTCTTCTTGATATAAATTTTAATTTGTATTTGAAAGAGAAAAATCTCTTACTCATTTTTTTTTGATGATTCAATTCCAAATTTATAATTGGCAGAGAAAAAACTCTTATTATATAATGTTCTTCTTGATATAAATTTTAATTTGTATTTGAAAGAGAAAAATCTCTTGCTCTTTTTTTTATTCAATTCCAATTTAATAATTGGCAGAGAAAAATCTCTTATCATATAATGTTCTTCTTGATATAAATTCTAATTTGTATTTGACAGAGAGAAATCTATTGTTTATTTTCGTTGATTTCATTCCAAATTTATAATTGACAGAGAAAAAACTCTAATCATATAATGTTCTTCTTCTTCATATAAATCTTCATTTGTATTTGACTTAGAAAAATCTCATATCACATCATGTTCCTTTTTATATAAATCTTAAGAAAAAAAAAACATTGTTCGAAAATAATCTTTTTTATTTCTATCTCACTCCCTTCCGCGGGCTTTCTCTCATAAATCAGAGGAATTGACGGCCTCATTATCATCTGGTTCATGTCCTGCGATAAATATTTCACTGCAGACACGCTTGTCGTACAAATTAGCCTGGCGGATTTTGGCAGAGAACGTTTCACGGGAGGAAATCGGGCGGGTATAAACTGAATTCGCGATAATTTTTAAGGGAAAGACATATTATTTGGAGAAATTAAGATGTTTCTATGAAATCTTATTCTCGGGAGAAACAGAAATACTAATTTCCTTTCCTCACTGGGCTATTTTTCCCTATTGGAGCCCCTGGGCTTATAGCATCTTGCTTTTCCAATTAGGGTTGTAGCTTGGATAGTAATAATAATAATAATAATACATATTTATCGAAAACGCTTCGACATTTCAAATGTCATCATCAATTCTATCCTGTTCGTAATACTAGGCCGGCAGTTAATTCTAATAGCCAGACCTTCTCCATCATGAGGCTCAATACTACACAGTATTCTAGAAGTTTTATTCCAGCTGTTACCAAGTTGTGGAATGATCCTCCTAATCGGGTAGTTGAATCAGTAGAACTTCAAAAGTTCAAAGTTGGAGCAAATGTTTTTATGTTGACCAGGCTGACATAAGTCTTTTTATAGTTTATATATGACATATGTTTTTGACGTTGTTATTAGTTTATATAGGACATATCTGTTTTGACGCTGTTACTGTTTTAGAATGATATATTGTTAATTTATTCTCATCATTTATTTATTTCCTTATTTCCTTTCCTCACTGGGGCTCCACCTTTGGCTTATAGCATCTTGCTTTTCCAACTAGGGTTGTAGCTAAGCTAGTTATAATAATAATAATAATAATAATAATAATAATAATAATGATAATAATAATAATAATAATAATAATAATAATAATAATAATAATAATAATAATAATCAGATTTACTAAAGTAAAACTACAAAAGTTCAAACTTGCAGCAAATGTTTTTATGTTGACACAGGCTTACATAAGTAATTTATAGTTTATATATATCAAATATCTGTTATAATGCTGTTTTTTTTTTAAATATATATAGTTGTTTAATTTATCATTACTTCTTATATTGTTTATTAATTTCATTGATTCCTTTCCTCACTGGGGTATTTTTCCCTGTTGGAGCTCTTGGGCTTATAGCATCTTGCTTTTCCAACTAGGGTTGTAGCTTAGCTAGTAATATTAACAACAACAACAACAACAACAACAACAATAATAATAATAATAATAATAATAATAATAATAATAATATTAACAATAATAATAATGATACTACTACTACTACTACTACTACTACTACTACTAATAATAATAATAATAATAATAATGATAATAATAATAATAATAATAATAATAAAGATGAAAATAAAAATAAAATATTATATTTTGCTCAGGGTATATACTGCATTCTTTCAAATTGCAATCGAATGACTCGTGGTTTTTGGATATTCTAAAGTGAAAAACTTGTTGTCTGTTAAATCTTTTATTCCTGATCCTGATATTAATCTCCGCTTTTGGTCGCCTATGTGGTAAAGTCTTTAACTGGTGAACCCCAGACGGGGGGAGTTCGAGTCCTGGTCAAACTGTTAGTTTCTTTAGTCGCTTTAACCTCACTATCCTTGCGAGCTAAGGATGGGGGTTTTGGGGGAGACATTGCCTGGCCCTCCTTGGTCCTAGTTTGGGTGGAGAGGGGGTTTGGGCGATGATCATATGTGTCTATGGTCAGTCTCTCGAGCATTGTCCTGCTCGACAGGGCAATGTCATTGTCCCTTGCCCCTGCCATTCATGAGGGGCCCCCGTCTTTAGATCCTTATGCGTGTTGCATAAGATTTTTCATTATTCTTACCATCCTTTGCATTCGGATCTTCCAAGACATTACCATCCTGCGCGTAGTTCTAAGCCCCCCCGGGGGTCAAGCCCCCCCCCCCCCCCCCCGGGTCAATCCCACCCCGGGGGTCAAGGCCTCCCCCCCCCCCCAGTATGCAGTTTTTTCTAAGTCTTTCTAAGGTATGCCGTTTGTTGCAAGTCTTTTTTTTTTTCTAAAATTCGTCGCTAATTTAAAGCTTCTTTCAAATATAACCTTAATCTGCTTTAGTATTATTACTAGCTAAGCTACAGCCCTAGTTTGAAAAGCAGGATGTTATAAGCCCAATAGTTCCAACAAGGAAAATAGTCCAGTGAGGATAGGAAATAAAGAAGTAGAATAGTGTGCCAGAGTGCAATCACAAACAAGAGAATTCTGACTCAAGACAGTGGAAGACCATGGTTCAGAGGCTATGGCACTTTCAAGACAGTGGAAGACCATGGTTCAGAGGCTATGGCACTTTCAAGACAGTGGAAGACCATGGTTCAGAGGCTATGGCGCTTTCAAGACAGTGGAAGACCATGGCTCAGAGGCTATGGCACTTTCAAGACAGTGGAAGACCATGGCTCAGTGGCTATGGCACTTTCTAGACAGTGGAAGACCATGGCTCAGAGGCTATGGCACTTTCAAGACAGTGGAAGACCATGGCTCAGAGGCTATGGCACTTTCTAGACAGTGGAAGACCATGGTTCAGAGGCTATGGCACTTTCAAGACAGTGGAAGACCATGGCTCAGAGGCTATGGCACTTTCTAGACAGTGGAAGACCATGGTTCAGAGGCTATGGCACTTTCAAGACAGTGGAAGACCATGGCTCAGAGGCTATGGCACTTTCAAGACAGTGGAAGACCATGGATCAGAGGCTATGGCACTTTCAAGACAGTGGAAGACCATGGCTCAGAGGCTATGGCACTTTCAAGACAGTGGAAGAGGCTATGGCACTTTCAAGACAGTGGAAGACCATGGATCAGAGGCTATGGCACTTTCAAGACAGTGGAAGACCATGGCTCAGAGGCTATGGCACTTTCAAGACAGTGGAAGACCATGGCTCAGAGGCTATGGCACTTTCAAGACAGTGGAAGACCATGGATCAGAGGCTATGGCACTTTCAAGACAGTGGAAGAGGCTATGGCACTTTCAAGACAGTGGAAGACCATGGTTCAGAGGCTATGGCACTTTCAAGACAGTGAAAGACCATGGTTCAGAGGCTATGGCACTTCCCAAGACTATAGGACATTCGTTTAATTTTAGCTAAAGAGTCTCTTCTACCCTAACCAATTGAAAAGCAGCTACTGAAGAATCACAGTTTTGTGAATAAAATTATACACAGCGAAGGTAATCTATTGAATCATAGATGCAGATATAGATATAGATTTGCATAAAAAACGGTAAATGTCTGGCAACATCTATTCCAGAATTTTTACCGTTTTAAAAACGGATATATTGACGTAAAGGAGTGGTATTACGGTCACCAACCCGTAAAAGATAAAGTAAGGTAAAATTACGGTCGCCTGTATTTTACAGAAATACGCTTGAGAACAGCATATTTTCTTACGGAGAATTTCCGATTAAAATTACTGTTTTTTTTTTTTTTTTTTTTTTTTTTTTTTTTTTTTTTTTTTTTTTTTAACAGTGGGATGATTAAGTCCCTCTAAAGGGCATATTTCAAAATAAATCTTGTTGGTAGACAGATAAATATATAGATAAATAATGTGAGTAGGTGGAACACCATCTGCTTAAAAGTCTCAAGGCCTTAGGTCAGGAATAGCAATGGAAATGGAATGTGAAGTTTGAACAATACTAATTTGCGTAAGAGTAGAAGGAACGAGAGAGGAAATATTTGGAAAGGGAAACAATCAAAGGGTAAATGAGTTTGTTAAGGAAGACGAATCATGGGCTAATGTGACAGGTATTCTCTTTAGCCTTATTCGAACCAGGATGCTTCCATCATCTTGGTTGTAGAATTTTATATTGTCTGAGTCGTCCAGCGCTACAGAGACTGAGCTTTCCAGCTTTCCAGCGTTTGTGTTAGACTCTTCCAGCTTTGAGGTCTTTTTTTTAACCTTACGTTGTTTGTATTTTCCAGTTTAATTTTCCTATGTTTTTCAGTATTCCACCATCCATATTTCCAGCTTTACACTGATTTGGATTTCAATTGGTTTATTGTCTTACAGAGATAGAGCTTTCCAGCTTTCCAGCGTTTGTGTTAGACTCTTCCAGCTTTGAGGTCTTTTTTTTTTAACGTTACGTTGTTTGTATTTTCCAGTTTAATTTTCTTATGTTTTTCAGTATTCCACCGTCCAT
>NC_090729.1:187647470-187654970 GCF_036898095.1 Palaemon carinicauda | reverse complement strand
GTACCTAGATTCCAATGCTATAAGTCCAAGGAGGCGTGGGGCTAGATCACCCCAGGAGTGGGAGTGTACCTAAATTCGACAACTATAAGACCAAGGGATTGTGGGGCTAGATCAGCCCAGGAGTGGTAGAGTACCTAGATTCGACAACTATAAGACCAAGGGATTGTGGGGCTAGATCAGCCCAGGAGTGGGAGAGGACCTAAATTCGACAACTATAAGACCAAGGGATTGTGGGGCTAGATCAGCCCAGGAGTGGGAGAGGACCTAAATTCGACAACTATAAGACCAAGGGATTGTGGGGCTAGATCAGCCCAGGAGTGGGAGAGGACCTAAATTCGACAACTATAAGACCAAGGGATTGTGGGGCTAGATCAGCCCAGGAGTGGGAGAGGACCTAAATTCGACAACTATAAGTCCAAGGGATTGTGGGTCTAGATCAGCCCAGGAGTGGGAGAGTACCTAAATTCGACAACTATAAGACCAAGGGATTGTGGGGCTAGATCAGCCCAGGAGTGGGAGAGGACCTAAATTCGACAACTATAAGACCAAGGGATTGTGGGGCTAGATCAGCCCAGGAGTGGGAGAGTACCTAAATTCGACAACTATAAGTCCAAGGAGATGTGGGGCTAGATCAGCCCAGGAGTGGGAGAGGACCCAAATTCGACAACTATAAGACCAAGGGATTGTGGGGCTAGATCAGCCCAGGAGTGGGAGAGTACCTAAATTCGACAACTATAAGACCAAGGGATTGTGGGGCTAGATCAGCCCAGGAGTGGGAGAGGACCTAAATTCGACAACTATAAGACCAAGGGATTGTGGGGCTAGATCAGCCCAGGAGTGGGAGAGGACCTAAATTCGACAACTATAAGACCAAGGGATTGTGGGCTAGATCAGCCCAGGAGTGAGAGTGTACCTAAATTCGACAACTATAAGACCAAGGGATTGTGGGTCTAAATAAGTCCAGGAGGGGGTACTTAGATTCGATAGTATTAAAATCATCATTATTATTACTAGCTAAGCTAAAACCCTAGTTGGGGAAGCAAGATGCTATAAGACCAAGGGCCCCAACAGTGAAAAATTGCCCAGTGAAGAAATAAAACAAGGATACAGATAGAATCCTATTATTATTATTATTATTATTATTATTATCATTATTATTATTAGCTAAGGTACAACCCTAGTTGGGAAAGCAAGATGCTATAAGACCAAGGGCCCCAACAGTGAAAAATTGCCCAGTGAAGAAAGGAAATAAGGATACAGATAGAATAGTGTGCCTATTATTATTATTATTATTATTATTATTATTATTATTATTATTATTATTATTATTATTATTATTATTATTATTAGCTGAGCTACATCCCTAGTTGGGAAAGCAAGATGCTATAAGACCAAAGGCCACAACAGTGAAAAATTGCCCAGTGAAGAAATGAAATAAGAATACAGATAGAGTAGTTTGCCTATTGTTATTATTATTATTATTATTGTTATTATTACTAACTAAGCTACAACCCTAGTTGGGACAGCAAGATGCTATAAGCCCAAGGGGTCCAACAGGCAAAAATAGCACAGTGAGGAAAGGAAATAAAAAGATAGATAAACGATATGAGAAAAATGAACGATTAGAATATTTTAAAAACAGTAACAACATCAAAATAGATAATTTCATGTGTAAACTATAAAAAGACTTATGTCAGCCTGTTCAACATAAAAACATTTGCTGCAATTTTGAACCTTTGAAGTTCTACCTATTCAACTACTCGATTATGAAGATCATTCCATAACTTAGTCATAGCTGGAAAAAAAATGAAAACTTCTAGATTATTATGGATTATTGAGCTCGTGATGGAGAAGGCCTGACTATTAGAATTAACTGTATATGTAGCTAGTGTTGGTAATTTGATAAAGAGGAAGGTTTATATATATATATATATATATATATATATATATATATATATATATATATATATATATATATATATATATATGTATATATATATATATATATATATATATATATATACATATATGTATATATATATGTATATATATAAATATATATTATATATGTACTGTATATATATATATATATATATATATATATATATATATATATATATATATATATATATATATACATATATATATATATATATATATATATATATATATATATATATGTGTGTATATATATATATGTATATATATATATATATATATATATATATACATATATATAGATAGATAGATAGATAGATAGATAGATATTTGTATATATGTGTATATATAAATATTTATATATATATATATATATATATATATATATATATATATATATATATATATATATATATATATATATGTATATATATACATATATATATACATATATATGTATATATATATATATATATATATATATATATATATATATATATACTGTATATATATCTATATATGTATATATATATATATATATATATATATATATATATATATATATATATATATATATATATATATATATATATATATATATATATATATATATACAGTATATATATATATATATATATATATATATATATATATATATATATATATATATATAAATATCTATATATATGTATATATATATATATATATATATATATATATATATATATATATATATATATATATATATATATACATATATATAAATCAGCTACCGATACCTAAACGACACAAAAATGACATACTCCACAACTCGGTAAAGCAAACTGAAGCTAATACTCTGAAGGAAAATTAAAAGAATTCGCGAAGCAATCTGGTTACCGTCATTAGCACACCAATAATCATTTAGATCTAATTAAAGTTTTTTTCTCTCCTTACGTAAAAAATGACTTCGATCGCAACACACTTGCTCAGAGGCATTTGCGAAATTCCATAGTTTGCGATCTTCGGAGAGACGGTATCGCCAATTTAATTGAGGGCAATGTTTCTCTGTCTGATTAGTCAGTTGCCCAGTAATTCGATTAAAGCTTCCCTTATTAGCAGATATGATTTCGTTCATTAGCAGAGATGATTTCGTTCATTAGCAGAGATGATTTCTCTTAATAGCAGAGATTATTTCTCGCGCTGGTTTCTCTTATTAGCAGAGATGATTTCTCTTAATAACAGAGATTATTTCTCTTACTGGTTTCTCTTATTAGCAGAGATGATTTCTCTTAATAGCAGAGATAATTTCTCTTACTGGTTTCTCTTATTAGCAGAGATGATTTTTTTATTAGTAGAGATGATTTCTCTTATTAGCAGAGATTATTTCTCTTACTGGTTTCTCTTATTAGCAGAGATTATTTCTCTTACTGGTTTCTCTTATTAAGAGAGATGATTTCTCTTAATAGCAGAGATTATTTCTCTCACTGGTTTCTCTTATTAGCACAGATGATTTTTCTTATTATTAGAGATTATTTCTCTTATTAGCAGAGATGATTTATCTTACTGATTTCTGTTATTTGCAGATATGATTTCTCTTATTAGCAGAGATTATTTCTCTTACTGGTTTCTCTTATTAGCATACATGATTTCTCTTATTAGCAGAGATGATTTCTCTTATTGATTTTTCTTATTAGCAGAAATGATTTCTCTTATTAGCAGAGATGATGTCCCTTACTGGTGTCTCTTATTAACAGAGAGTATTTCTTTATGATTTCTCCTATTAGAAAAGATAATTTCTCATCTATGGTTTCTCTTATTATCAAAGAGGATTTCTCTAACTAATTTCTCTTATTAGCAGAGATAATTACTTTTACTAATTTCTGATATTAGCAAAGATGATTTCTCTTACTGATTTCTCTTATTAACAGATATGGTTTCTCTTACTGATTTCTCTTAATAGCAGAGAGAATTTCCCTTACTAGTTTCTCTTATTAGCAAAGAGGACTTTTCTTACTGATTTCTCTTATTAGCAGAGATGATTTTTCTTACTGACTCCCCTTATTAGTAGAGATGATTTCTCTTATTAGCAGAGATGAGTTCTCTTACTGATTTCTCTTATTAGTAGAGATGATTTCTCTTACTGATTTCTCTTAGTAGCAGAGATGATTTCTCTTACTGATTTCTCTTATTAGCAGAGATGATTTTCTTACTGACTCCCCTTATTAGTAGAGATGATTTCTCTTACTGATTTCCCTTAGTAGCAGAGATGATTTTTCTTACTGACTCCCCTTATTAGTAGAGTTGATTTCTCTTACTGATTTCTCTTATCAGCAGAGATGATTTCTCTTATTAGCTGAGAAAATTTATCATGACACGTCGACCAAAAATATAAGAGAATCTACGAATTGAGTTTTTTTAGGTTTTTATTTTTCTTTATTTTTTTTCTGACGACTTCAATGTTTTTACTCTGGCTATTTCAATGTCTATTTTTTATTCTTTTTTTTTTCATTCTGGCTACTTTAATGTCTAATTTTTCATCTTTTTTTTATTTTGGCTACTTCAATGTCTAATTTTCTATCTTTTTTATTCTGGCTACTTCAATGTCTAATTTTTTATCTTTTTTATTTTGGCTACTTCAATGTCTAATTTTTTATCTCTTTTATTCCGGCTACTTCAATGTCTAAGTTTTTATCTTTTTTATTCTGGCTACTTCAGTGTCTAAGTTTTTATCTTTTTTATTGTGGCTACTTCAATGTCTAATTTTTCATCTTTCTTTTATTCTGGCTACTTCATTGTCTAATTTTTTATCTTGTTTTTATTCTGGCTACTTCAATGTCTAAGTTTTTATCTTTTTTATTCTGGCTACTTTAACGTCTAATTATTTTGTTTAAATTCTGGCTACTTCAATGTCTAATTTTTCATCTCATTTTATTCTGCCTACTTCAATGTCTAATTTTTTTATCTTTTATCATTCTGGCTACTTCATTGTCTATTTCTTTTATCTTTTTTTCATTCTGGCTACTTCAATGGTCTAAGTTTTTATGTTTTTATTCTGGCTACTTTAACGTCTACTTTTTTTTTTTTTTTTTTTTTTAATTTTGGCTACTTCAATGTCTATTTTGTTATCTTTCTATAATCTGACTACTTCAATGTCTATTTTAATCTTCTTTTCTAATTCTGGCTACTTCAATGTCAAATTTTTTTATCTTTTCTTATTCAGGCTTCTTTATCTTTTTTATTTTGGCTACTTCAACGTCTAATTCTTCATCTTTTTCTATTCCGGATACTTCAATGTCTACCGTCGTTCGCCCGACAATTTTAATTGTAAGTCATTAATGGAATACCCAAAGGGATTGAAGGTAATTATCAAGAAAATATTTGGGATTTTGAAGTAATTGTAGGAATTTGAGAACTTCGGCGGCCATTCTTAGCCTAATCACAGTTTTGCCGATTTTTTTTTTTTTTTTTTTTTTTTTTTTTTTTTTTTTTAACGTATTGAAGGAATTATTAATGTTCATCGTTATTCATTCTTCACATGATTCAGTTTTGCTTCTTTGTCAGATAATTACTCTAAATTGATTAAAATAATTTCAATTATAATTTTTTTTATGCATACGTCTTACCATTATTATTAAGTACATCATTCCATAGAAAAAAAAATCTATTTTCATTTTTTTTTTTATACACACGTCTAAACATTCTTTTTATGTACATTATTCTATATAGAAATAAATTTCATATAATTTTTTTATGCATTCATCTCACCCTTCTTATCACGTACATTATTCCATTAAAGAAAAAATATCATATATATATATATATATATATATATATATATATATATATATATATATATATATATATATATATATATATATATATATATATATATATATATATATGTATATATGTATATATACATATATATATATATATATATATATATATATATATATATATATATATATATATATATATATATATATATATATATATATATATATATATATATATATATATATATATATATATATATAAGTACATCATTCCATAAAAAATCATACAAATAATGAATTCGATTTTCGATTAAAATTCTATAAAAAGAAAGACTCGAATATCCAAGGTATCATTTGATTTTCAATTAAAATTCTATAAAAAGGAAGACTCGAATAACCCAGGTATTAAACCCCTGTGATATAAACGCGATAATAAGTTTCATTTTTACCTGCGATGCTAATTAGATTAATTGAGTAACGAATCATTCTTTAAATTAAGGTTCCAAGTTTTAATAATCTGATACCACGGTGCACAATTTAATTTAATCATAAGGTTTTTCTAATTAGCCTCCTTTGGCAAGAGCGCGAATATCCATATCTATAAAGGGTGAAAAATACATTTGGTTTCTGAGGAGAATATATCCTGAACTATAAGATTTTTTTACAAAGTGGTCCACCTTAAAGAAACTTTTATTAACAAAATGACTTCTCTTTTAAGAAACGGAGTTTTAACAAAATGGCAAATCTTCTAATTCTTTTTTAACCAAATGGCCCACCTTTTGAAAAGTATTTTTTTTAAGAAATAACACACCTTTTAAAAAACTTTTTTTTTTTATTTTATTTATCTATTTATTTATTTTTTACAGAAATAGCCCCCTTTTAAGAAATTTTTTTTTTCAACAAAATGGCCACCCTTTTAAGAAACGGAGTTTTAACAAAATGGCAAATCTTCTAATTCTTTTTTAACCAAATGGCCCACATTTTGAAAAGTATTTTTTTTTTTTAAGAAATAACCCACCTTTTAAAAACCTTTATTTTATTTTATTTATTTATTTAAAGAAACTTTTATCAACAAAATGGCTTCTCTTCGAAGAAACGGAGTTTTAACAAAATGGCAAACCTTTTAATTTTCTTTTTAACCAAATGGCTCACCTTTTAAATTTTTTTCTTTTTAAGAAATAACCCACCTTATAAAAACCTTTATTTTATTTTATGTATTTATTTATTTTTTTTTTTTTTTTACAAAAATAGCCCCCTTTTAAGAAACTTTTTTTTTAACAAAATGGCCACCCTTTTAAGAAACGCTTTTTTGGATAAAATTGCCCACCAATTAAGAAACCTTTTTTTCAACAAAATGGCCACCCTTTTTAAAAAGTTTTTTTTGTTAACAAAAAGCCCACCTTTTTAAAAACTTTTCTTAACAAAATGGCCCACCATTTAAGGAACTTTTTTTCCCATCTTTTTTAAACAAAAGGCCCACCATTTTAAGGGATTTTTTTTAAAAAGATGGCCCTCCATTTAAGAAACGTCTTGTAACAAAATAGCATCCTTTTTAAGAAACTTTTTTTTTCACATAATGGCCCACCTTTATCAAGAAAATAGTGTAATAGCTCCTGATCTTATTCCCCGTCAAAATAGTGTTTTTAATATATCAATTGATAGATGTCTTTGTTGTCCAATTTGTTGTTGTTGTTGTTGTTGTTTTTGTTGTAGTTGCATCAGAATACTAAAAACTAAATTATTTTTAAACGGATGGTTTAATGACAGAAACTTCTAGTTATGATGACTTTTTTCTCTGAAAAAA
>NC_090729.1:187629970-187632470 GCF_036898095.1 Palaemon carinicauda | reverse complement strand
AGAGAAGAAAAAAGATTGCAATTTCAAACAACAGAGGGCGGTGACTAAAATCTTGATTTGAAGTACATAGAGTAAAGTATAGCAAACTCATAAAAACTACCAAAGTCAACTCAACACACAAAAGGGGAATTAGAGAACCAGCATTTCTTATCCGCTGGCCTTGTCTGGATTCCAGACTGTAGAGGTACGCTTGTCTTGGTTATCTGCACGAACCTTCGGCTGAAGACTCCAGTACACCTCTGGCTGTGATCGTAGAAGGGTCTCTCGCGACAGACGGCCAGCCGTGAGCTTCGTTCGTGTTGTCACCAGGTTTATTCACCACCTGGGATTACTGGTTTTGATAGAGATTTATGAGGATATCTAGTAAGTACCATTATGTATTATTGATCTGGTAGTTTCTGGTTAAATGGCAAGTTTTGTTTTCAGAATTGGAAAAAAAAGTTTGGTCTCAACCCGAATGGGGAAAGATTTTTCAACATGTCAGGATTAATTTCCAGTTTCTGATTGCGAGGTGATTACCATGCGTACTGGTGTTTTCATTTCTTATGTTTTTGCCTGTGAATAAAGTATTAGAGCTATATACTGGTGAATTGACTTTTGATGAAAAATGCTGCTCGAGTATTATGATATTAATATTCATTAATGTTGAAATTATTGGGAATATCAAACTTTTACTTAATTGACGAACATTCACAATGAATAATTAATTTCATTGAATATACTCCACAAGAAATATAACCGACACCGAAGTAAACAAATATGCTTAATGGAAATAAAGTGCCAATTCCATGGCACTATTCATTGTAAGGGTGTCTATTCATAATAATGATGATAACATTTTGATGTTAAGATAACGAAGAGAAGACAATGTTTATATTTAAGCTTTCAGATATGGCACTTCTTTTCATAAAGAGATGCATATTAGTACTGTAAATTATGTACGTTTTATGACGAAAGTTAAATCTTGGCACCATTCACGATTAAGTGCCAAATGCATGACAGTTTCGAATTTTATTATTGATTGGTACGGAAAAATGGTTTTTCATGTCCGAATATAGTCTAGTACCTAACAAGACCAATCAGTGATTTCTGCCCTCTGCCAAAGGTTAATTAAGTCGTCCCATGGCCTAAGATCTATCTGTGATGGAAATCTCGTCAAAATTAGTCAATTTGTTTTGGTGTTATCTTTAAAATGACGAAAAATGTAAGTCCTTGTTATCTCTAAAAATCAAATGGGATCGTCCATGGCCTAAGATCTGTTTGGGGTGTAAATTTCGTTAAAATCTGTCAAGTAGTTTTGACGTAATCCTGTTCTTTAAAATTGGGAAAAGGGTAATTCTGGATCTAGAATCCGGATCTGGGTTATCTCCAAAATTTAATGGGGTCGTCCATGACCTAAGATCTATCCTTGGTGAAAATTTCTTCAAAATACGTCGTCTAGTTTTGACGTAATCCTGTTCTTTCAAACTGTGAAAAGGGCAAATCTGGATCCAGAATCGAGATCCGGATCCAGAATGGGGTCGTTCATGACCTAAGACCTATCTGTCGTGAAAATTTCGCGATTAGTTTTGACGTAATCCTGTTCTTTAAAACTGTGAAAAATGCAAATCTTTATCTTGAATCCGGAGTCGGATCCAGATCATCTCCAAAATTTAAAGGGGTCGTCCATGGCCTATGATCTATATGTGGTAAAAATTTCGTCAGAATCCGTTGAGTAGTTTTGACGTAATCCTGTCCACAAACACAGAGACAAATATATAAATAAATAAACCGAGGCGCAAACATTACATATTTAGCATTAAATCAATGGTATTCATAGGAATAAGGTTTTGCACTAATCAAGAACATTAGCATGTTGACTAAGTGTATAATAAAAAGGATTGCAATTAAAGGGAATACTTTAAGTGTAGTGGAAACAGTTGAAAAGGTCTCTTAAGGGTACATGATTAGGAAAAATTACCGTGATTTATAGATAAAAATTATTTCAATGTCATAATTGAAATTACTAGCTAGAAGAGAGAGAGAGAGAGAGAGAGAGAGAGAGAGAGAGAGAGAGAGAGAGAGAGAGAGAGGAGAGAGAGAGAGAGAGAGTCAGCTTCTAAAGGGAACATGATTATGAAAATTAAAAGTGATTTCAATATATCATAGTTGAAATTATTTGCTAGAAAATTAGATGGAGAGAGAGAGAGAGTTTTACTAATGAACAATCACGTCAGCTTAATAAGAGAGGGAGAGAAAGAGAGTTTCACTAATGAACAATCACCTTAACTCAGGAGAGAGAGAGAGAGAGAGAGAGAGAGAGAGAGAGAGAGAGAGAGAGAGAGAGAGAGAGAGAGAGAGTCAGTTTCACCCATAAACAATCACCTCAACTCAACAGGGACATTACTAGATAGATAAATGACTGGCTTATGCCGAAATGGATTTTTCCCAAATGAGGACCCCACACTTTCCTCTAAAGAAAATGAGCGAAAATAAAGTTGAAAGGATTTTCAGTGTATCG
>NC_090729.1:187618251-187629470 GCF_036898095.1 Palaemon carinicauda | reverse complement strand
TTATACATTTTTACTTCTCAGGTAATTTATATATTTCCTTATTTCCTTTCCTCGCTGGGCTATTTTACCCTGTTGGAGCCCTCGGCTTAGGGCATCCTGATTTTCCAACTAGGGTTGTAGCTTAACTACTACTAGTACTACTACTACTACTACTACTAATAATAATAATGATAATAATAATAATAATAATAATAATAATAATAATAATAATAATAATAATAATAATTTGGAAATATATTTATTCTCTTCTAGTGAAGTGGGCTTGTTAATATAATAATAATAATAATACAAATAATAATAATAATAATAATAATAATAATAATAATAAGTTTCATTACGATTAAAATTGTGGCCAGGAAGCTGTTCACAAACAAACGCACACACACAAACGGGGGTATAACATAACCCTTCCAACTTCGAGGCGGAGGTAATAATAATAATAATAATAATAATAATAATAATAATAATAATAATAATACGACGAAAGAATGGCAATAGAATCACCAACAACCAAATTATAGATACGATATGGTAAAGATCGGTTTTAGGGCGACCACAAAAACGGTCTCAAAACCATATTCATAAAAAAAGAATTGTTTGACCACCCAAAAAATGATTTTACATTTTCTATCTTATTGTATCCACAGGAACAAATCGAATGAATTTACATATCCGGGAAATCAAAATTCATTTTTTTACGAGATTTCTCTCGTGAAAATGTATCATAAACTTGTCTTTGAAATTGGTGAAGAATGAATAAGGTTCGCAAGAGTTGTATACGAAGGCAAATCATAGTTCAGAATAACTGTATTAAAGAGATACTCTCCTTGCCAATTAGGAATGACTGGCAGAAACACGAGTTTATAACCAACTTTAAAGGCTCTAGTGGACGATATGGTAACATCCCTGACTGGTAAACACCAGACTAGGATTCGATTCCTGCTCAAACTCGTTAGTTTCTTTGGTCACTGCAACCTCACCCTCCTTGTGAGCTGAGAATGCGGGGTTTTGTGGGAACCTATAGGTCTATCTGCTGAGTCATCGGCAGTCATTGCCTGGCCCTCCTTGATCTCAGCTTGGGTGGAGAGGAGAATGGCCGATGTGGTAACATCCCTGACTGGTGAACGCCAGACTGGGATTCGAGTCGCGCTCAAACTCCTTAATTTCTTTGATCGCTGCAACCTCACCCTCCTTGTGAGCTGAGGAAGGGGGGTTTTGAGGGAGCCTATCGATCTATCTGATGAGTCATCAACAGCCATTGCCTGGCCCTCCTTGGTCTTAGCTTGGGTGGAGAGGAGGATGGCCGATGTGGTAACGTCCCTGACTGGTGAACCCCAGATTTGGATTCGAGTCCCTCTCAAACTCCTTAATTTCTTTGGTCGCTGCAACCTCACCCTCCTTGTGAGTTGAGAATGCGGGGTTTTGGGGAATCTGTAGGTCTATCTGCCGAGTCATCAGCAGCCATTACCTGGCGCTCCTTGATCTTAGCTTGGGTGGAGAGGAGGATGGCCGATGTGGTAACATCCCTGACTGGTGAACACCAGACTAGGATTCGAGTCCTGCTCAAACTCGTTAGTTTCTTTGGTCGCTGCAACCTCACCCTCCTTGTGAACTAAGGAAGGGGGGGTTTTGGGGGAACCTATAGATATATTAGCCGAGTCATCAGCAGCCATTGCCTGGGCTCCTTGATCTTAGCTTGGGTGGAGAGGAGGATGGCCGATGTGGTAACATCCCTGACTGGTGAACCCCAGATTTGGATTCGAGTCCCTCTCAAACTCCTTAATTTCTTTGGTCGCAGCAACCTCACCCTCCTTGTGAGCTAAGGAAGGGGGTTTTGAAGGAGCCTATCGATCTATCTGCTGAGTTATCAACAGCCATTGCCTGGCCCTCCTTGATCGTAGCTTGGGTGGAGAGGAGGATGGCCGATGTGGTAACATCCCTGAGTGGTGAACGCCAGACTGGGATTCGAACCCCGCTCAAATTCCCTTAATTTCTTGGTCGCTGCAACCTCACCATCCTTGTGAGCTGAGGATGCGGGGTTTTGGGGGAACCTAAAGGTCTATTTGCTGAGTCATCAGCAGCCATTGCCTGGCCCTCCTTGGTCTTAACATAGGTGGAGAGGGGGCTTGGGCACTGATTGTATGTATATATGGTCAGTCTCTGGGGCATTTTCCTGCCACTATCCCTTGCCTCTGCCATTCATGACCAGCCTTTACAATTTTAAACTTAGGTTCTTTAGAAAATGCCATCACAGGGATGAATCACTGTATAGTAATGTTCATCAGTAACAGAATAAGAGAAAATAATAACTAGAGGCACTAAGTAGAGCACAGACCTCCACCGCGGCAGCTAATTTCTCGACCTTTTGCTCGACTTTGACCTTAATATATATATATATATATATATATGTATATATATATATAATATAAATATATATATATATATATATATATACTGTATATATATACACATATATATATCAGTATATATATATATATATATATATAAATATATATACATGTAAATATATATATACATATATATATATATATATATGTGTGTGTGTGTGTGTGAGTAAATTTATATATATATATATATATATACATATATATATACATATACAGTATATATGTATATATACATACACTATATATATATTGTATGTATGTATATATACATATATATATATATATATATATATGTATATATATATATATACATATATATATATAGAGGATATATATATATATATATATATACAGGATATATATATATATATATATATGTATATACATATAAATATATATATACATGTAAATATACATATATATATATATATATATGTGTGTGTGTGTGTGTGTGTGAGTAAATTTATATATATATATATATATATATGTATATATGTATATATACATACACTTATATATATTGTATGTATGTATATATACACACACACACACTATATATATTATATATATAACCACAGTTATATGCAGGAATAGGAACACGTGCTAAAACCCTGAATCTCTCTCTCTCTCTCTCTCTCTCTCTCTCTCTCTCTCTGACATTAACATTCCACCAGTCCGACTGACAAGGCAGATATTACCAGTACTTTAAAAGAAGTAGCCTTTTGAAAGGCTTGTTGAATGATGTAGCTCTTTCTAGTGCGTGTTTAGACGGGGAATAATTTAGTTCTATGGACTTTTTGTTTTGTTATTTACTAAGAAAATCACTCTGAATATGTTAAAATTAAAAAGCTAAAGAAATGTATATTTATGTTGTTCCTTATCTAGTGAAAGAAAATATGATAACAATAAAACATAATAATAATAACTCATCTTGTCAGTAGTCAGATGAGCTGGTCATGAAGAAATATAGAGGCCAACAGCTAGACATTTTAAATATCGATTGGGCTGGGTGTATGGGTTGCAACCTCACTCTATGAATACTTTACTGATATCTCTTGGGGAAAGAAGTGTATGATTAATAATAATAATAATGATAATAATAATAATATAATAATAATAATAATAATAATAATAATAATAATAATAATAATGCTTCAAAAAGTCATAAACCAAACCTCTTAGGGAAAGAATTGTATAATTAAGATAACAATAACGACAACAACAACAAAAACATCAATAATAATAATAATAATAATAATAATAATAATAATAATAATAATTCACCAAACCTCTTGGAGAATGAAGTGTATAACTAAGACCAACAACAACAACAACAACAACAACAACAACAACATCAATAATAATAATAAATAATAATAATAAATAATAATTCACCAAACCTCTTGAGGAAAGAAGTGTACAATTAAGACAACAACTCAACAACAACAACAACAACAACAACAATAATAATAATAATAATAATATAATAATAATAATAATAATGATAATAATAATAATAATATTGATTCACCAAACCTCTTGGAGAAAGAAGTGTATAATTAAGACCAACAACAACAACAACAACAACAACAATAATAATAATAATAATAATAATAATAATAATAACCCTTCAAAAAGTCATAAATCAAACGGGTTCCCTGTCAATACACCGTTATCCAGCCCACGTACGCTCTACGCATTTTCTGCCAATATTATCTTCCATTTTACCTTGCATTTCTCCTTCTACGCCATAACGCGAATTCGTCAATGTCCATTTCGCGTTCGTCAGCGTCAATCTTCTATTCTGACAGCGCTATAGAATCCAATGTTATAGCATTAGCGTTTATTTGCTTTGAATTACGACCGCTATGTAACTTCCGCTATTGTTATTTTGTCTGAGGCTGAAGAAGTACTTTGAAAAAGAGGTTTATTTCCGGGTGAATAAGTCTTATGTTCTCTCAGGTAGTTCAACCATGAATGTAAAAAAGTGTTAGTTAATACAACGCTTGTATTCTTTATTCTCATTTTTTTAAACTCAGAGTTTTTTTTTTAATTTTCCAGTTTTTTTATATATCATACGGTTTTTTTCATATATTTTTTGTAGATGAATTGGTTGATATATCATAGATATTTTTTTCTCCTCAGACTTTTTTAATTTCCAACTATTTTTCAATATATCATACGGTTTTTCTGAAATATTGTTCAACCATGAATATATAGACTGTTAGTAAATCAATGTTTGTATATTTTTATTCCTTTTTTTCCCTTTTCACAGACTGGAAGTTTTTCCATTTTTTTTTTTATATATCATACGATTTTTTTCATATGAATTTTGTAGATGAATGGTGTTGATGAATAATAGCTTTTTTCTCCTCACAGTCTTTTTTAATTTTCCCGTTATTTTTTTCGATACTGTTTTCTTATATATTTGCAAATAAATTGCGTTGATATATCATACCTTAGACACATTTTTTTGATGGTTTTATGGTTTGCAGGGTCAATGAGTCGTTTTTAGTACACCTATAAATCAGTATCATATCAATATAGAAAATACAAAATTAAAACTTTTAGTGTGCAATATTCTTTTCCTAAATTCATCTCAGTGGTCTGAAATAGCAATATACTTTTTTCCAACAACAACAACGACAATAATAATAATAATAATAATAATAATAATAATAATAATAATAATAATAATAATGATAATAATAATAATAATAATAATAATAATAATAATAATAATAATAATGATAAAGATAAAGATAAAGATAAAGATAAAGATAAAGATAAAGATAATAATAATAATAATAATAATAATAATAAGGATGAGGACAACAACAACAAACAACAACAACAACAACAACAACAACAACAACAGCAATAATAATAATAATAATAATAATAAATAATAATAATAATAATAATAATAATAAATATATCATATGAATCATCATGAAAATCTTCGATATCCTTCCTAAATATTGTACTTTAATGTATTCAACATTCTTCTCGTATTTTGTCGTCATTATTTCATGCAACAAGCAACTAAATTAGTTATTCCCTCGTAAAATATTCAATGTAAACTGAATATTGTTTTTTTTATATTTATATATAACTTTTTCAAAATACTTTTAGCTCATAATATTTTGAAAATATTCATGGACTCCATTATTCTAAAAGTTCATTCCTCCTCATTAGAGGGAGAAAGCTAAAACGTAAAGATATATGCTAAACTCTTACGGGCTGTAAACACCTCTCTTTAAAAATTGGTGCCCCAGAACCATGATAGCTTCATTGTTGAAACCTCGGAAATGTCGTCCCCATAGTGCTAACAATACCTATCACATGGTTTACTGCAAGCATTAGCCATTTGCTCTGGCCTTATTCCCACTCTTTTTGATGTGGTGGCCCATTGGAAACAATCCTGCCTAATAATCTGCTGGACTGGCGTTCGAGTCCGGCTCAAGCTCGATAGTTTCTTGCAGTGTCTTCGACCTCACCATCCTTGTGAGCTAAGGACAGGTAATGTGGGTTGGTTTAAAGGACCCTGTATGTCCACCTGCTGAGTCATTAGCAGCCAGTGCCTGGCCCTCTTTGGTCCTAGCTTGGGATGGGGTGTGAACGCTGATCATATGTATATATGGTCAGTCTCTAGGGCACTGTCCTCCTAGCTAGGGAATTGTCACTGTCCCTTGCCTCTGCCATTCATGAGCAACCTTTGTAGCCATTGCCTGTTCCCCCCTTGTCCCAGCTTGGGAGGGGATTGGACGCTGATCATATATATATATATATATATATGTATATATATATACAGTATATATATATATATATATATATTTATATATATATGTATATATATATATATATATATTTATATATATATATATATATGTATATATATACAACATATATATATATATATATACGGCCAGTCTCTAGGACACTGTCCTCCTAGCTAGGGAATTGTCACTGTCCTTGGCTATGCCATTCATGAGCGGCATTTAAACTGCGGATATCTCTTCCTGCTGCATATCAGCGCAATTTTTGAAGCTGACATATTGAATATTGATCAGTGATGAATCTATGATGATCAATGAAGTGTTTGGGTAAGTTTATTTATTGATTTGATGAATATAAAATTTACTGCAACTATTTACATTTATCATAACACAAATTGAAAAAAAATAGAAAGAAAATATAAAGATTTTATGGACAAAAAATAAATATTGAATATTAAATATTTATATATTAAATATTTATATATTAAACATTTTACAGGGTTTATTTTTGGTTTGATATTTTATTATAATCACTACTATCTTACATCTTTTATAATGTTTATTTATCTATTAATTAGTTCGTAAACTGCTCTTTGGTGGATAAAATATCTTAGAATGATGATATATTGAATCTTCGCCTATAATATTAGATATTCCTTGAAATGTGTACGTTGATCGTACATAAACTTTGTATATAATATTTATTTGAACTCTGCAAATAAAATTTATTGATATTAAACGCTCAATTTGAAATTCCAATTGGTAACTTGTTTAGGAGAGAACATATTTTTTAATATAATCCGTTAATTATCCAATAACTTTATGAATATCCATTAGTCTTTTTTTATTGATTTTTATTATTATTATTATTATTATTATTATTATTATTATTATTATTATTATTATTATTGTTATTGTTTGTTGTTGTTGTTAGTTATTATTATTATTATTATTATTATTATTATTATTATTAATATTATTGTTATTATTATTATTATTATTATTATTACTTGCTAAGCTACAAGCAAGGTGTTATAAGCCCAGGGGCTCCAACAGGGAAAAATATCCCAGTGAGGAAAGGGAACAAGGAAATAAAAGGATTAATTAAGAATTGAAATATTTAGGAACAGTAACAATAAATAGAATAGATATTCCATATATAAACTTTAAAAACTTCAACGAAATAAAAGGAAGAGAAATAAGAGAGAATAGTGTGCCTGGCTGTAGTTAGTTTGATAATATTATCTTGTATCTAAATCTATTCATGGCTATTTACAAGCAGAAAATACGCCCACTATATTCATCATTAATTATTTATTCATTTTAAATCATAGATTACAATTCGTAAATAGCAATAGGATGTTTAAACAATAATCACTATAATAAAATAAACCTTTCGACTATACAGCATCTCTCTCTCTCTCACTCTCTCTCTCTCTTCTCTTCTCTCATCTCTCTCTCTCTCTCTCTCTCTCTCTCTTCTGTTGCTTTTAAATATGTTCATATGATAACAACCACTACGCTAAAATAAACCTCTCAACTATACAGCATCCTCTCTCTCTCTCTCTCTCTCTCTCTCTCTCTCTTGTTGCTTTTAAATATGTTCATATGCTAACAACCACAACACTAAAATAAACCTCTCAACTATACAGCAATTCTCTCTCTCTCTCTCTCTCTCTCTCTCTCTCCTCTCTCTCTCTCTCTACTGCTGCTGCTTTAAAATCCTAAATTACAATTCGTAAATATCAATACATTCTTATAACAATAACAACTATACTAAATTAAACCTCTCAACTATAAAGCATCCTCTCTCTCTCTCTCTCTCTCTCTCTCTCTCTCTCTCTCTTGTTGCTTTTAAATATGTTCATATGCTAACAACCACAACACTAAAATAAACCTCTCAACTATACAGCAATTCTCTCTCTCTCTCTCTCTCTCTCTCTCTCTCTCTCTCTCTCTTCTGCTGCTGCTTTAAAATCCTAAATTACAATTCGTAAATATCAATACATTCTTATAACAATAACAACTATACTAAATTAAACCTCTCAACTATAAAGCATCCTCTCTCTCTCTCTCTCTCTCTCTCTCTCTCTCTCTTCTGTTGCTTTTAAATATGTCATATGATAACAATCACTAGGCTAAAACAAACCTCTCAACTATACAGCATCCTCTCTCTCTCTCTCTCCTCTCTCTCTCTCTCTCTCTCTCTCTCTCTCTCTTCTGTTGCTGCTTTAAAATCCTAAATTACAATTTGTAAATATCAATATATTATAACAATAACAACTATACTAAATTAAACGTCTCAACTAGACAGCATCCCCTCTCTCTCTCTCTCTCTCTCTCTCTCCTCTCTCTCTCTCTCAAAATTATAATTCGTAAATATCAATATGTTTATATAACAATGACTACTAGAATAAAATATACCTTTATACAGCATCCTCCTCTCTCTCTCTCTCTCTCATCTCTCTCTCTCTCTCTTCTGTTACTTTGAATTCAAAATTATAATTCGTAAATATCAATATGTTTATATAACAATGACCACTAGAATAAAATAACCTCTGTACAGCATCCTCTCTCTCTCTCTCTCTCTCTCTCTCTCTCTCTCTCTCTTCTGTTGCTTTTAAACATGTTCATATGATACAACCACTACGCTAAATAACCTCTCAACTATACAGCATCCTCTCTCTCTCTCTCTCTCTCTCTCATCTCTCTCCTCTCTCTCTCTCTTTCTGTTGCTTATGAATGTAAAATTATAATTCGTAAATATCGATATGTTTATATAACAATGCCCACTAGAATAAAATAAACCTCTATACAGCATCCTCTCTCTATCTCTCTCTCTCTCTCTCTCTCTCTCTCTCTCTCTCTCTCTTCTGCTGCTTGTGAATTCAAAATTATAATTCGTAAATATCAATATGTTTATATAACAATGACAACTAGGATGAAATGAACCTCTATACAGCATCCTCTCTCTCTCTCTCTCTCTCTCTCTCTCTCTCTCCCCTCCTGGGTACCTGCCCCGAAGAGCTGTTTTCGTCGGAACATTTCATGATAGCCATATCTGCTTCGCCCACGTTGACCACATGTCTGAAAGGGAGCTCCACCCACACTTACAGACGGTATCAGCCCGGCTCTCCCTTACACTCCACCCACGAAAGACTGGGCGCAGCCACTCACCCCGGCAATTTTGCATTTCATTATATTTGTGGAAGGGTCTTTGGCTGGGTGGGCTGGTGGGATAGGTAAATAAATAAATATTCTATTGCATGTATCGATGCATGATTGTATAAGTAACTGAGTGATATTAGCTTTGTTATTCATATGGATACTCTTAAAAGTTTAAAGGTTTAAAGGTCGGACATGAACAGCAGAGACAAGCAACAGTGACATTGCCCTATCAAGCAGGACAATGCCCTAGAGACTGACCATATATACATGTGATCAGCTATTCATATGTGTATTCTTAAAGGTTTAAAGGCCACTCATGAACAGCAGAGACAAGCAACAGTGACATTGCCCTATCAAGCAGGACAATGCCCTAGACTGATCAGCTATTCATATCTGTATTCTTAAAGGTTTAAAGGCCACTCATGAACAGCAGAGACAAATTATAGTGACATTGCCCTATCAAGCAGGACAATGCCCTAGAGACTGACTATATATACATGTGATCAGCTATTTAAATGCACACTCTTAAGGGTTTAAAGGTTTAAATACCCCTCATGAACAGCAGAGACAAGTTACAGTGACATTGCCCTATCAAGCAGGACAATGCCCTAGACACAGACCATATATACATGTGATCAGCTATTCATATGTATACTCTTAAAGGTTTAAAGGCCACTCATGAACAGCAGACAAGTTACAGTGACATTGCCCTATCAAGCTGGACAATGCCCTAGAGGACTGACCATATATATATGTGATCAGCGCCCTAGCACCCTCTCCACTAAAGCTAGGACCAAGGAGGGCCAGGCAATGGCTGCTGGAGTGACAAGAATGAATTAGCAAACAGGGAGATAATGAACTGATACTAGAATATATCATACATACAATATATCATGTATTAAAAATATTTGTCTTCAAGATTGCTCGGTACTAAGGGGCTTAAATGATGAAATTACAGTCATTGCATTTTTATATCTAGAGATTCGTATTGAACTACCCAGTAGAAAGATACGAAAATACTAACACTGTATTACGTACATTGCTCATTCTAGTTCGTCATGCTAGGATAAGCTCTCTTAGGGTCTAACTCAAAGGTCTTTAACTCAAAAGTTAAAAGTCCTTCGGATATTAGCTAAATAGCAAGTCTTTCCCGAAGACACGGAAGGATTTCCTGAAGTTAAAAGCTTATTGTAAAGAGGACACAATGACAAAAAAATTTTTTTAATGCGTAGAGAAGAACAAAGATATTATGTACATAGTTTATGCTTATCCTAGTTCGTCATGCTAGGCTAAGCTCTCTTAGGATCTAACGCAAAGACCTCTAATTAAATAATAATACAAAGATGAGCTAAGGGTCTAACTCAAAAGTCTTTAACTCAAAAGTCAAAAGTCCTCGAGATATCAGCTAAATAGCAAGTCCTTTCCCGAAGACACGGAAGGATTTCCTGAAGTTAAAAGCTTATTGTAAAGAGGACACAATGACAAAAAAAATTTTTAATGCGTAGAGAAGAACAAAGATATTATGTACATAGTTTATGCTTATCCTAGTTCGTCATGCTAGGCTAAGCTCTCTTAGGATCTAACGCAAAGACCTTTAATTAAATAATAATACAAAGATGAGCTAAGGGTCTAACTCAAAGGTCTTTAACTCAAAAGTCAAAAGTCCTCGAGATATCAGCTAAATAGCAAGTCTTTCCCGAAGACACGGAAGGATTTCCTGAAGTTAAAAGCTCATTGTACAGAGGATACAATGACTAAAAATTCTATCTAATGCGTAGAGAAGAAAAAAGATTGCAATTTCAAACAACAGAGGGCGGTGACTAAAATCTTGATTTCAAATACATAGAGTAAAGTATAGCAACTC
>NC_090729.1:187603251-187610751 GCF_036898095.1 Palaemon carinicauda | reverse complement strand
ACAACTTTGAGTTCGAACTCTGAATGGCTTGATTGGAAATGTATAACGGTGCGTTAACATGTATAGATAATTACTCGTAAAGCATTTATACGTTTGGACGAATTGATATCTATGTATATATGCATACCGAAGTTACAAATGGGGAAATATATTCCTTTTTGGAGCTGGACAGCTATCAATTACTTTTTGAAACTTACACATCAAAATAATGTTAGGTTTGTTTTATTTACATCTTAATTTCACCTATTTAATAAAGAGTAAGTGTCTGGATATATATATATATATATGTGTGTGTGTGTGTGTGTGTGTGTGTGTATATATAAATATATATATATATATATATATATATATACATAGAGAGAGAGAGATAATATATATATATATATATATATATACATATATATATATATGTATATATATATATATATATATATCCAGTCACTCTCAGCCCTCCCCACTCCCCATCCATCTGGTAGGGTGAAAGGGAGCAGTCATACCATGATGAGAGTAGGTTGCGTGTGCATATCTACCTAAACATCTAGCCCTCATACCTGACGGGCCTCGTACTCTAGAGTTTCCCAATGTTTAGAGTTCAACTTATACCGTTGACATTAGAGACAAATGGCCATTTTATCAAAGCCATCCAGCATCGCCCGAGGGGCTTCAACATCTGCAACCTGTCTTCATAAATATAAAAAATTCCACAGGATCAGATTTTCCAGAGATGTACTAGGCTAACTATACGCCATCTGTTGGAATTTTCTGTTTCTTAGATGACATGTCAAAGGGACCTGGAGATATAGTTTCAGACCTGATTATAATGACCCTTGATGTTCAAATATAGTCCTTTTTTAAGCGGTGTACCTTATTTGGCAGGGAGGAGGACAAACTCTCGGGAATACTTAATGTTGTATTTGAGGAATAATGAACGATGATTTAGCCTTGCCATACTAAAAAATCGACGTTATATTCGTGTCACTTGTAGTAGCAATGAATTATAATGTTATCGTAATTTATAGGTAGTTTTTCTAGTTGAAATTATATTTAATCAATCGGATTTAATTTTTTTTTTTTTTTTTGTAATGCATAGATTACTGGAAGTATTCTCTTTTATACTAATTTGTTTTGTGTCACTTGTAGTAGAAATTAATTACTATTTAATGGCATTTAGCAATTAGCTTTTTCTTTAATTCAGTCTGTCTATATTAAACCAATCTTCCGAAATGTTTTTTTTTTTTTTTTTTAAACACATAACATACTAGAAGAATTATATTTCATGATAATGTTTTTAAAAACGTCTTTGTCAGTGACTTTGTGTTACCAAAGCTTTCGAAAAAAAAGAATTTGGTACACAAAAATCTTGGCTAGACGTAAAAGATTTGATCTTTCTCATACAATATATAAGCTAATTCATAGTTTTTATTTCATTTTACATCCATTGCCTTTGCCTGAAGGTCACATGATTTGTTGCCCTCGGGCGCTGTTCCCTAAGACAGCCTGTCTCTTCTTTCCTCTGCTGATCTTCATTCTAGATTCTATTGCATTGTTTCCCAACCTTTTTGTTCTTCTGTACCACTTGGGCATTTTTATAGATTCCTGTGAGCCCCTAGAATTTAGGATGAAAAGCCTAGGGCGCTGTTCCCTAGGACAGCCTGTTTCTTCTGTCCTCTGATGATCTATATTCTAGAGCATGGTCTCCAAACCTTTTTATTCTTCTGTACCTCTTCGGCAATTTTATAGATTCCTGTGTACCCCTAGAATTTAGGATAAAAACCTAGGGTGCTGTTCCCTAAGACAGCCTGTTTCTTCTTTCCTCTGATGATCTAGACAATAGATTCTAGAGTATGGTTTCCTCACCTTTTAGTTCTTCTGTAACTCTTGCGCATTTTTCTTTTAGATTCATGGGAGCCCCTAGAATTTAGAATGGAAAGCCTAGGGCACTGTTTCATAAAACAGCCTGTTTCTTCTTTCCCTTAGATGATCTATATTCTAGAGCATGGTTTCCCAACCTTTTTGTTCTTCTGTACCACTTGGGCATTTTTATAGATTCTTGTGAGCCCCTAGATTTTAGGATAAAAATCTAGGGTGCTGTTTCATAAGACAGCCTGTTCCTTCTTTCCTCTAATGATCTAGATTCTAGAGCATGGTTTCCCAACCTTTTAGTTCTTCTGTACCACTTGGGCATTTTTATAGATTCTTGTGAAGCCCCTAGATTTTAGGATAAAAAACTATGGTGTTCTTTCGTAAGACAGCCTGTTCCTTCTTTCCTCTGATGATCTAGACAATAGATTCTAGAGTATGGTTTCCCAAACTTTTTGTTCTTCTGTACCCCTTGGGCATTTTTCTTTTAGATTCCTTTGTACCCCTAGAATTTAGGATAAAAATCTAGGGGTGCTGTTTCATAAGACAGCCTGTTCCTTCTTTCCTCTGATGATCTAGACAATAGATTCTAGAGTATGGTTTCCCCACCTTTTTGTTCTTCTGTACCCCTTGGGCATTTTTCTTTTAGATTCCTGTGTACCCCTAGAATTTAGGATGAAAATCTAGGGTGCTGTTTCATAAGACAGCCTGTTCCTTCTTTCCTCTGAAGATCTAGACTATAGATTCTAGAGTATGGTTTCCCAAACTTTTTGTTTCTTCTGTACCCCTTGGGCATTTTCTTTTAGATTCCTGTGAGCCCCTAGAATTTAGAATGAAGAGCCTAGGGCACTGTTCATAAAACAGCCTGTCTCTTCTTTCCTCAGATGATCGATTCTAGAGCATGGTCTCCAAACCTTTTTGTTCTTCTGTACCTCTTCGGCATTTTTATAGATTCTTGTGAGCCCCTAGATTTTAGGATAAAAAACTAGGGCGCTGTTCCCTAAGACACCCTGTTTCTTCTTTCCTCTAATAATCTAGATTCTAGAGTATGGTTTCCCAACCTTTTAGTTCTTCTGTACCACTTGGGCATTTTTATAGATTCCTGTGAGCCCCTAGAATTTAGGATGAAAATCTAGGGTGCTGTTTCATAAAACAGCCTGTCTCTTCTTTCCTCTGATAATCTAGACTCTAGATTCTAGAGCATGGGTTTCCAAAGTTTTTTTTTTTCTTCTGTACCCCTTGGGCATTTATTTTAGATTCCTGTGTATCCTTAGAATTTAGGATGAAAAAGGAGGAACGATGAAATTGATATTATAATATAAAATCATCCAATGTCAATTAAGATTACACCATATATTGTACAGCCCCTTGAGGTACATGTACCCCTGTTCTAGAGTCTTGAGACACTCAGTCTTAGTTTTCCTGAAGGTCAAGAGAAAATCTTAATGAAAAATTTTATTGACAGACTCTTCCTTTTTACTATTTTTCTACCCTCTAAACTTACAGAAATCTTTGGTTAAGAAAATCGGAATAAGTTGTTTCTCGAGAAGAGTAAAAATGAACATGTACCCCGGGTTAGGAACACCTGTTCTGAAGTCTTAAGACACTCAATCTTGGTTTTCCTGAAGATCAAGAGACTTTAAGCATAATGAAATCCTTGATTGACAAACTCTTCTTTTTATTAATTTCTACCCTCTCAACGTTCAGAAATTTTTGGTTAAGAAAATCATCATAACTTGTTTCTCGAGTTCTCTTACACATGCTTGTTACCGTTTGGAATGCTGGTACATGATTGGTGTAGTTTTTATTGACGTCTCGAATGACAATTAAAGATTACCCATAAATCTACCTTAGATTCTGGTTCTAACAGCCTTCCAGTCTATAATTTTTTTTTTTTTTTTTTTTTTTTTTTTTTTTTTTTTTTTTTTTTTTTTTTTAAGATATCAATCTACAACTGTTAGAAACTTGCATTGAAAAACAGTAAAAATACTGGAATAAATGTTGCCAGGCATTTGCCGTTTTAAAACTGATATATAATTTCTCTTTTTGTCAAAGCTATTTGAGATTAATTGTATTTCTATTCTCCATCTTACGTAGAAATAGTGGAAAACGAATTAGCTTGTTTCAAGGAAGTAAGAGAGAGAGAGAGAGAGAGAGAGAGAGAGAGAGAGGGTGGGGGTGGGGGAGGTCTTCAAAATTTCTATCTTCCTCATAACTATTTGAGATTATTTGTATTTTTATTCTCCATCTTACGTAGAAATAAAGGAAAACGAATTAGCTTACTTTAAGGAAGCGAGAGAGAGAGAGAGAGAGAGAGAGAGAGAGAGAGAGTAAATGGTTTAAACGTAAATTGAAATCACTATTTCCTAAGAGAGAGAGAGAGAGAGAGAGAGAGAGAGAGAGAGAGATATGAAAAGTCCTTATGGTTAAACGTAAATTTAAATCAATAGTTCCTAAAAGAGAGAGAGAGAGAGAGAGAGAGAGAGAGAGAGAGAGAGAGAAAGTTACGGGTAAATAGAATATTGAAATTAATAGTTCCTGATTTGATTCAGGAATAGAGTAAATAGCTCAAAAAGATAAGGCATACACACACACAACACACCCACAAAGTCGTATATACATAAGTTTACATATATATAATTGAAAATTCCTATATGAATATATGTCTGTATGTATGATCCCTCAAACAATGAGTTAATTAATATATAAATACCTTTGAAATGAAAGTTATTAGTAATCTCGATAATGGAAAATACGCTACAACCACCAAAATGATTCCCAAGCAAAATATAGTGAACGCTGAAACAAAAAGTAAGAAAAAAAAATGAAAAGAAGAGTGAAACCGCTACGCTAAACATCTAGGCATAATCAGTAAGCTTTAATGACGAACATCACAATAATAGACTTCCCATCCATCCATCCAACCATCCTTGCAGCCATCCATCCCGGCCACTTCCTACACAACCGTCTCGACCGCAATAACACAAGAAAAATGTGATAAAAAAAAAGAAGAATAATAAAAAACTCTCATCCATGACCAGGCTCCATCACTCCGAACTTATGGAATAAGACTAAAGAAAGGTATTTAGCGATAAAGCATGCAAAAATGAGCCCAGCACTCGGTGGGTAATCTGTGTGGTAGCAAGTCCCGTGTCTGTCATTACCGACTCATTTCCTAGGCGAACATTAATGGCGGTAGTCTGGAAGAGATGGGGGTCTTATATTATATGATGGGGGTCTTCCAGCCGAATTTAAGACCGTCATTTCCATCGGTTGAACTGCCATTACGTCCCCATAGTCTTTTTTTATGTTTCCGGCAATATAAACCGTATATATCCGTGATATTGAAAGGCACTGTGAATGTACATACACGTAATGTAAGGAAGTGCTTATGTGGTTTCTCATTTTGAGGTGTTAACCTCCCTTGCACCCCCCCCCTCTCTCTCTCTCTCTCTCTCTCTGTTAGGAACTAGTGATTTCAAATTACGTTTAACCATAAGTCTCTCTCTCTCTCTCTCTCTCTCTCTCTCTCTCTCAGAAGATAGTAATTTCGATTTACGTTTAATCGCAAGTTTCTCTCTCTCTCTCTCTCTCTCTCTCTCTCTCTTAGAAGATAGTAATTTCAATTTATGTTTAATCACCACTCTCTCTCTCTCTCTCTCTCTCTCTCTTAGGAACTATTGATTTCAATTTACGTATTAACCATAAGGATTTCTCATCTCTCTCTCTCTCTCTCTCTCTCTCTCTCTCTCTGTTGGGAATTAGTGATTTCAATTTACGTTTAACCATTAGCTTCTCTCTCGACTCTCTCTCTCTCTCTCTCTCTCTTAGGAACTAGGGATTTCAATTTACGTTTAACCGTAAGTTTCTCTCTCTCTCTCTCTCCTCTCTCTCTCTCTCTCTCTCTTAGGAACTAGGGATTTCAATTTACGTTTAACCATAAGTTTCTCTCTCTCTCTCTCTCTCTCTCTCTCTCTCTCTCTCTCCAAGAATGAAAAAGAAAAATATGACCTGACTGAGCATCCAACACGCATTTATTGCTATGTCAAAGTAGCCTTTGAGCGAATGTTTCTTGCTCTCCAAATTCACTTAAGGTACGATTTTACGCTCTGAAAGGAAAATGACATTTCCTCTCTGTGGTCAACCTTATATGTTTGTGTGTTTTATTGTATGTGTGTTTAAGTTACAGGCTTGTAAGTGTTTTTTTCAATGAAAAGTTTTTAAGTGTATGTGTTTGTGAAGGAAAAGAGAGAGAGAGAGAGAGAGAGAGAGAGAGAGAGAGAGAGAGATACAATAAAAATTGTTATAGTTAACCTTATATTGAAATCAGTACGTCACAGGTGTTGTAACTTGAGACGATAAACAGTTGAGAGAGAGAGAGAGAGAGAGAGAGAGAGAGAGAGAGAGTGTGTGTATTGTAAGCAATGTAAAAGTCCATAGGAAATTAAGTAATGTAGTAAGGTTGTTATGGGACTCTCAAAAGTTCACATCATGTTATTATATTACAATTAATATAGAATTAATAATAATGAAAATACTGCAAACATTAGCATATCCACAACGTCAATAAGAGTAAGGCTGAGGAAAAATACATAAAGCTAATGATGATGAGTATAATAAGGTAGATAATGACAGTTAATCTATTGTAAACAGACTTCATGTAAACACGAGTGATGCTATAGGGAATATAAGATGCTTAGTGTGGATCTCTGGACGCTGCTCTTCAAACTAGTGCAAGTATTTCAGTCTCACGATTGCCAATTTTGAAATGGCGCTATCTGGCAACAATTGCAATACCATCCGTTTTCAAATCAAAAGGTGTCATTGTTTTTAAATAAATCACATCCCTTCCTCTAGTCTGAGCGGTCGTCCAGTAAATCACAAATAGCTATTATAAAATTGTGGGATTCCTCATCATTGCTCGAGCTGATATACTGCTATCGCTTATTACTTATCTCCCTCGTGATGTCATAAGCTATCAATTGCTAGATGCAGTGAGTCCCTGTAATAAATAATCAATTTGGTCCAATCTGGCAACAATGATTGTTGTTAAGATCGCTTGTGGGGGCTCTTAAATCTATTAACTGTCTTAGTTTTGTATCTTCACAGTTGATTTACTGACTCGTCTACTTGGTCTGGCAATGGTATATACAGGTTGTCTCATGGTTTCATACTTTTTTTTTTCCTTTTTTTTTTTCAAGTAAATACTTATCGTAACTACTCGAATTTCACAACAATCTCATAACTCTACAAGTTGAAGTATATTTACATTCAAATTTAATTTGAGAGAGAATTTCTTTTTATCTATTTACCTTAACAAACATTTATAATGTATGTGTCCCTATCCATTTGGTGATTAAACACAGATCTCCTATATCATCAGATAATGAGGCATGCCTATTGACAATGTTTGACATCTAATTTCCATTTCTTTATTGTTCATTCTTTTCTAATGACAGGCTGAGCAGGATACACTTTTGCCAGACCACATTCCTTCAATATTTCTGTCCAATTAGCCCATACAACTGTCATCTTATGATGGGTGAAAAACTATACACTACAGCCATTGTGATTTCTACCAATGATTTTAATGACCAGGTAAAAGACAACTTATGTTGTTGCTCTGAGAGCAACAGATGA
>NC_090729.1:187600902-187602751 GCF_036898095.1 Palaemon carinicauda | reverse complement strand
CATAGCAGATGCCAGAGACTTAACTTGTCTTACTTGCTCAGTATAAATTCCAAAGATTCTCAAGTTTCTAATTGACGAAAAGGGTTGACAGTAATAGGCTACTAAAGTGGACATAGCCTGCAATTGATTTGACATATTCATGCAAAACGAAACATCAACACTTGAACGACCGTCGTTTTTTTTCTATTGGAGGATTGCTTCTGCAGGACGTCAATCATGACCCTCGTCTCTCATGGTCCACAGGAGGAAGAAGAAACCTCAGGTAAATACAGCAAAACTTTAGTTTTATTTTGTTACTGGTTTCATTTCATTACTCGCAGTTCAGTTAGTCGTCAGTCTAATGAAGTTTATCTCATTTTAATGTCACTCTTTTTATCTGTTTCATTCCCGTGATGATAAAAATACCCAAAAGGGATTATTTTCTATAATAATCAAATTAAAATTTTAAATATGATGATAGTTATCATTTCAATTCGTTGCATGAATTTGGTCTATCGTGAAATTTTTTATTTTTGAGACATATTTGTGAGTTGCATATGCATGATTGCACGTTTGTTTCGATGAACAATATAGATTAATATTATCCATAATCATAGGATATGATAAGTTCATAATAGGTCTCCACTGACAGGAAGATATTCATACGTACAGTTGGACACAGGAATTAATTGGCTCACCTCTTTCATCACTCCCTATACTAGTTGTTTGGTTACTTGCCACGCAGTAAGGATGTGGCAGGATGCACTTCTATAAATTGAGGTATACCAGGAACTCCTGTCTCCAACTGTACCTAAATTCATTCATCACATTTCAACATCACATCTCAACAATTAAAATTAGATCATCAACTTAGAAGACTTGAAACCAGGTAACACACATGAATAATAAACACACACATGTATATATATATAAATATATATATATATATATATATATATATTACCCACACATATATATACATATATATATATATATATATATATGTATATATATATATATATATATACATATATATTATAACAGCAATATACACATCTAGTCTTTATTATTATTATTTATAACTAAACATAGACACTTATGTAAGAGTAAAGACGTAATAAATTCCTTATTATTACAAGTATTAAAAAGAAAAGCTACAAGTAAATATAATAATGTAACAATATGTATCTTTATTGACAGTGCCATTTAAGCTCAGTAGATTAAAATAAATTAGATTACATAATAACCGGTGGTATTTATGTCTAACTGACAACAAAGACATCAACAACAACAAAACTTAACGAATTACTATTAACGAGAGAAAGACTTGACAACTGGAATCCAGCCACGACGGACAATGATTGTAAACAATAAGACTTAAATTACTTTGTCTTGATAGAGTAACCCAAAGACCAACATTTTCTTTCTTCTTCAGTGACAAATTCTCTCTTTGCTACAATTAACAACCAAATTAAAAGAACGTCTTTAAAGTATATATTTTTTTCCGAAAGGATTGTTCGTTTATTAAATAAAATCTTTATTTTTTTTTTTATTATTTCGTATTTTACAGACATTCATAATCAAATTAAGAAAAAAAATCCTTTAAAATAATATTTTCATTCCGAAAAGGATTGTTAGTTTATCTAAGAAAATCCTATTTTTTAATAATTTCGTATTTTGCAGATTCAACTCTGAAATTATACAGGATACACTGGAAAAATTTTAAACATGATAAACATTATTAAAAAAAAAAAACAAGCTAAACATTACTTTTCATGCCAAATAAACTAAAGTGAACACAATTGTTTGTCTTACACATATCAAACATTTTTTTAATAGAATTGAATTTTATTACTCATGCCAATTTCCA
>NC_090729.1:187588402-187595902 GCF_036898095.1 Palaemon carinicauda | reverse complement strand
CCTTAATAGATTCAACGCCGAATCTGGAGGTTGAGTTTTCTGGCCTCCTGACATCGAGGGTCATTGATACCCATATATTTGTTATTAACAAATAAAAGGAAATCCAATCTAAAACCAGAAGTTATAAATGATAAATATGGGGATTTACCATCTTAGAATACTCTCTAAAACATTGAATCATTCCCTTATAGATTCAACGCCGAATCCGGAGCTTGAGTTTTCTGGCCTCCTGACATCGAAGGTCATTGATAGCTATATCATTTGTTATAAACAAAATGAAAGGAAATCCAATTTAAATCCATAAGTTATAAATGTTAAAATGGGGGGATTTACCATCGTAAAATACTCTCTAAACATCGAATCATTCCCTTAATAGATTCAACGCCGAATCTGGAGGTTGAGTTTTCTGGCCTCCTGACATCGAGGGTCATTGATACCCATATATTTTGTTATTAACAAATAAAAGGAAATCCAATCTAAAACCAGAAGTTATAAATGATAAATATGGGGATTTACCATCTTAGAATACTCTCTAAACATTGAATCATTCCCTTATAGATTCAACGCCGAATCCGGAGCTTGAGTTTTCTGGCCTCCTGACATCGAAGGTCATTGATAGCTATATCATTTGTTATAAACAAATGAAAGGAAATCCAATTTAAATCCATAAGTTATAAATGTTAAATGGGGGATTTACCATCGTAAAATACTCTCTAAACATCGAATCATTCCCTTAATAGATTCAACGCCGAATCTGGAGGTTGAGTTTTTCTGGCCTCCTGACATCGAGGGTCATTGATACCTATATCATTTGTTAAGAACAAATAAAAGGAAATCCAATCTAAAACCAGAAGTTATGAATGTTAAATGTGGGGATTTACCATCGTAAAATACTCTCTGAACACATCGAATTATTCCCTTTCAAAAACTTGACTCCCAATCCAGATATCTTGAGTTTTCTGGCCTCCTGACATCGAAAGTCATTGATACCCATATCATTTGTTATAAACAAATAAAAGGAAATCCAATCTAGATCATAAGTTATAAATGTTAAATTGGGGAATTTACCATGGTAAAATACTCTCTAAACATGGAATCATTCCCTTAAAAGATTCAACGCCGAATCCAGAGATCTTTTGTTTTCTGGCCTCCTGACATCGAAGGTCAATGATACCCATATCATATTTTATAAACAAATAAAAGGAAATCCAATTTAAATCCATAAGCTATAAATGTTAAATGGGGCGATTTACCATGGTAAAATATTCTCTAAATATGGATTCATTCCCTTAATAGATTCAACGCCGAATCTGGAGCTTGAGTTTCTGGCCTCCTGACATCGTAGGTCATTGATACCCATATCATTTGTTATAAACAAATAAAAGGAAATCCAATTTAAATCCATAAGTTATGAATGTTAAATGGGGGGATTTACCATCGTAAAATACTCTCTAAATACATGGAATTATTCCCTTAAAAGACTCGACTCCCAACCCAGAGATCTTGAGTTTTCTGACCTCCTGACATTTAAGGTCATTGATACCCATATCATTTTTTATAAACAAATAAAAGGGAAATCCAATCTAAAACCAGATATTATAGATATTAAATAGGGGGATTTCGAGACAAATGATATCTCTATGAAGTTAGAGTTGAAGTCAACAGTTCCCGGATAAGGGGGGGGGGGTGTGCCGGCGTGAAATTGGCGTCAAAAGAGTGCCATCATCACAAATTTAGGAAGGCTTAAAATATGAAGATTACCCATTTCGTTCCGAGTTGTTATGCTTCCTCTCTCTCTCTCTCTCTCTCTCTCTCTCTCTCTGTTATTCCTATATATATATATATATATGTGTGTGTGTGTGTGTGTGTATATATATACATATATATCTGTATATATATATATATATATATACATATATATATATATATATATATATACATATATACATATATATATACAGATATATATGTATATATATATATATATATGTAATTATATATATATACATACATCTACATATATATACTATATATATATATGTATATATATATATATATTTATATATATATATATATATATGTGTGTGTGTGTGTGTGTATGTGTGTGTATATGTGTGTGCGTGTGTGTGTGAGTGCGTATGTGTGTGGGTGTGTGTATGAATGCGTGTATAGTGCTGACAATGGAACTGTATATACTCAACGTGTATTCTTAGAATGGATAAACAGACCTGTACTCACTTGGACCTTCAGCGATTTGTCAGTTTTTTAGATCCGAGCGTTGTACTTGGATACAAGATGGCTTCCATAGTCCAAGAAACTGGCCCTTTCGTCAACATTTCAAAATTCCATGAATCAAATCAAATCTATATCTCACAGATATTACAGGGAAAGTTATCAGATAACATAAGACTGATAACTATGTTCATGACATTCAGTGGGTGTGAACGAGAGTGTGGTATGATTGTGGTCGTAGCGTACAAAGCTCAAATTATGATATAAACGACGATGGAGTCTTCGAAGAGCACAGATGAAAATTATACGGTTCATATATAGAGCTGCGTACGAGTGTGAGGGAATTTGATCATGTTTTGTAATGAAAATGTTCAGTTTGAAAATATGAAGAAAATTACTCTTGTTTAAAAATATTTTCATTTGATGGTGTTCCGGGTTTAACTGTGGTGTTTAATGCTCATTTTTTAACTTAGATATCCTCAAGGAAATAAATTTCCTAGAGTAATGATGGTCGAAAAATAAACCTTGATAAATAGAATAATTTATTTGGAAAGCTTTTTAATATCTACGTAACTCATAGCCTGTTGGTGAAGCTATGTTACCATAACAAAAAATCTTGAAGTTTTAACAGTAGAACACCACTAAGATTAGTTAAAACTGGACATATGTACTTTTTTTTCATTTGCATTTCGAGGGCATATTAATATCATTTCATCTAGCTGTCTATATAAGTAAGTTAATGAATAATGATGTCTTACATTGATAAATTTTCACATTTCTTGAATTCAGAAATTGAGCGTCTTCTGGCAGATAATATCTTGTTATAATTACAACATCATCATCATCTCCTTCTACGCCTATTGACACAAAGGGCCTTGGTTAGATTTCACCAGTCGTCGCTATCTTGGGCTTTTAATTCAATACTTCTCCATTCATCATCTACTTCACACTTCATAACAGCACAGGGGAAATAGCAAGACACGAGAATAGCAATAGCAAGCTGTTTCAAATGCAGAGAGACCCATCAAAAGGTTTTAATTGTCTTAGGTAGAATTATGGAAATAGAAAAGCTATATAAAACGTCAACAGTTATTCAAGAGGACCCTAAATTACTTTATAAAATGTAATGCAGTGAATAGGGAAATATGAACCGTTATTCATTAAAGCTTCACATTTAGCTGCAATTTTGTATAAACTGTATAAGAAAATTCGTGAAATCATATCAAATGTATTAGATTGATTTCCATTAGCTATTTATTTTATGAGTTGTATGGGGCATCAGAACGAGTCTTGTAACACAAGAAAGGAACTGGACCGGTCTTATGGCAACACAGGACTTAAGATTATCATAGGAGAAATGGAAGTTTAGCAAATCTAAAACAGCAGAGAAAAGACTAAATGCAAAACATGCATGAGTAAGGAAATGGTTTAGTAAGATTATTAATAAATTTTAGAAGTATCAAGTGATGAGGAATGCGTTTTTAAATTAAAATTGCATGGTTTTATAGTCACTTTACTTCTTAGAGACTTATCTACAAAGGTGTCTCAGGAATGAGTATCTAAAATACCATAATTAGATTTAGGAAATTAGCATCAAAAGCAGAAAAAGTCTTTTTTTGTATCTGGACACAAATGAATTTACAGAATTCATATCCTATTATATGGATGTATATTTTATTATATATAAATATATTTATGTATATTTATATATATATATACTGTATATACAGTATATACAGTATATATATATATATATATACATATGTATATATATATATATATATATGTGTGTGTGTATATATATACATATGTATATATATACATATGTATATATATATATATATATATATACAGTATATATATATATATATATATATACTGTATATATATATATATAAATATATGCAAATGTGCATGTATGTATAATCTGCATGTACTTTTATATAAACTAGAATCATTTTGTACTATACAATTCAAAATAAATTCTTATTCATGGACTCGAAGGCCACTCAAGATGAGACATCAAACATGGAACAAATTCCTTCTAACCGAGGATGGCTTCAACGACTTAAGGAAAGATGTTTCTTCCATAACAATTATTTGCCTGAAGACGAAATTTCTTCAGATGCTAGCGCCGCGGCAAGTTTTGTCAGTGAGTTCACCAAGTTAGTTGTAGAGGGGGGATACTCTCCCAAACAAGTTTTCAATGTAGATGAGACTGGGCTATATTGGAAAAAGATGCCAAACAAGGCTCAAATCCCTCCTTTGGACAAGAAATCTCCAGGACTTCCCTCAGCTAAAGACCGAGTAACTTTGCTTTTGGCTGGCAATGCCAAGGGGGGACTTTAAACTGAAGCCTCTCATAATCTCCCATGCTGCACATCCACATGCTCTCAAGGGCTACTCGAAAGACCACTTGCCAGTTATCTACAAGGTCAATAAGAAGGTATCAATCACCAGTGCCATTTTCAGTCAGTGGCTGACTGTTTATGCTGTCCCTGCAATGAAGGACTATTGTTCTAAAGAGGGATTAGATTTCAAAGTTGTTCTAGTCATTGACAGTGCCCCAGCACATTCCCCAAACCTCGACGACTTTCATGAAAACATTAAAGTGGTTTTCCTCCCATCTAACGCCTCTGGTTTACTCCAGCCAATGGACCAAGGGGTAAGTGCTTTATTTAAGGCTTACTATCTGAGGAATATGATGGATCAACTGCTATTGGCTATTGATGGAGAGGACAAACCAACAGTTAGAGAGTACTGGCAAAGTTACAACATACTGAATGCCATAGACCAACATTGCCAGATCATGGGATGAAATCTCTGAAAGTTGTATCAATGCTTCTTGGTACAAGCTCTGGCCGGAAAGTGTTGATAGCTCAACTGAAGTAAAAGATAGTGCTCCAATCATTGTCAAGGAAACCCTTAACTTGGCAAAACTAGCAGGGTTTGATGATCTGGGGATCCAGGATATAGAAGATTTACTGACGTCCCACGCCACAGAACTCACAAGTGAAGACCTACAGCTTCTTTTAAAGGACAACCGCTAATCAAGAAAAAGCGAAGATGACGATGACGAAGAGAATGCACACCAACAGCGAAAACTGACCGTAAACAGGATGTCAGAGGCATTTCATTTCATTGAACAGGGACTCAGAATATTCACTGACGATGATCCCAACAGAGAGCGCAGCTCTAAGATATGTTGGAAGGTGACGGAGGAACTACGCTTTTACTATGACACCTACAGAGAGAAAAAGAAAAATTCTAAGCTAGCCGACCCGGATGCAACTCTTTGCCACCAAGAGGCAGGAAAGCTGTTTGCAAAGAATCCATTGGGGAAAAACCTCTGCTCGCCATCCACTCGAAGGAGGGAAATCATCAAAACGGGCATCAGCGTCGTCATCATCGTCATCCTCTTCTCTATCTTCTAAGAAGCCTTCAGGAGGAGAAGCAGCATCTGGACCACCACTATCACCTTCTCATCAAAGTAAACGTAAGAGCTCCAGAGGAGACATAGGGAAATTGGCAGAATCAGATGATGAAGATGAAGAGTCCACCAATTCACAATAACTCGTTTGACATCAAGAAACAACCCGGCTATTGTGGTTCATCTGTTGAATCTGGTGAGTAAAAGAACAGATAAGGTAGAATTATGACTAAATACCTATATGACCAACACTTAAACAACACACATCAAGTAGAAAAAAATAAAGGACCACTTTGATAAGTCAGTGACTTGAAATTGTATCTGCAGATAAGAAGCCAAGACTAGAACATGACTATGGGCTTGTACTGAACGTCACAGAACGAGTAGAAAAAAATAGAGGACCACTTTCAAAATTCAGTGACTCGAAATTGTTTTCTGCAGATGAGAACCCAAGACTAGGACATGACTATGGGCTTGTACTGAACGTCACAGAACGAGTAGAAAAAATAGAGGACCACTTTCAAAATTCAGTGACTCGAAATTGTTTCTGTACATAAGCACCCAAGACTAGAACATGACTATGAGCTTTTACTGAACGTCACAGAACGAGTAGAAAAAAATAGAGGACCACTTGCAAAATTCAGTGACTCGAAATTGTTTCTGCAGATGAGAACCCAAGACTAGGACATGACTATGAGCTTGTACTGAACGTCACAGAACGAGTAGAAAAAAATAGAGGACCACTTGCAAATTCAGTGACTCGAAATTGTATCTGTATGTAAGCACCCAAGACTAGAACATGACTATGAGCATGTTCTGAACTTCACAAGACTAGACTATTTCATGCCTAGCCTTTGATCCTAGGCCATCAAACTGATAAATGAGACGAGACATCAGTCAAGAAGAAAAAAATAAATGTGGATAAAATAGAATGTCAGTGCATGATATACGGACTAGCAACGAAAGTCTATATAAAAGTAAAGTGGAAGAGTTATTTGATCTGCAAGATTTGGTTACTTGAAAGAAGTGAAAAGAGAAGATTTTCATTGTTTCTGGAATTAACAACTGATTAAAAGGAAGAAATTGAAGGATGAAATTTCAAATAGATAATGTATAGAAGATATAAATAGAAAGTCTTCTACTTAGCTGAGTTATTATTCTCCAATGTGTCAACCTGGCACTAAACAAAAGTACACTACCATTTGACGCATCAACTCATTGCTATGAAATATTGACATATCAATATATGAATTAACAGTATTGACATGTGAATTCATCAATAGCTCCAGTTAGGTTAGGTCTGCTTGATTAGATTCATAGACATATTCATAATAATCATAGGGATTATGGCTGGAGTTTCAAGTCAAGGTATACTGTAGTATGTCTATTGAGAGATAAAATTGGTTAATAATGTCGACTGTGCAACTAATTCAACTGAACGAACAAGATAAAATGACAGTGAAAGTCCTGTAGAGAATAGGGTTCCCCTGCTGTATAGGACCGGAAAAACAGCCCTTAAAGTAAAGTAAAGTAAGATTAGTTCTAGCTTATAACTACTTTGCAACTATTACTTGGTGGGTTTGACTCCTCGCTCCCCCACCCCATTCCATCTTTGTATCAGACCGCCATAATTATGTTTCTTTAGATGAAGATAATTATTTGAAATCTACTGGCCAAGTTCACCAGATCTTTCCTCCCTTATATAATGAAGAGCAAGTGTCTGGGTATATATATATATACATATATATATATATATATATATATATATTTATTTATATATATATACATATATATACATATATATGTATATATATATATATATATATATGTATATATAT
>NC_090729.1:187565902-187585902 GCF_036898095.1 Palaemon carinicauda | reverse complement strand
TATATAAATATATATATATATATATATATATATATATATTTATTTATACATGTATACATATATATGTATATATATATATATATATATATATTTATTTATTTATACATGTATATATGTATGTGTGTGTGTAGATATATATATACAGTACATATATATAAATATAATGTATATATATATATATATATATATGTATAATGTATATGTGTATATATATATATATATATATATTAGAGAGAGAGAGAGAGAGAGAGAGAGAGAGAGAGAGAGACTTATCTTATTGCCTTATTCTATGTTTGGGTTCCCCCAGGTCCCTCAGTGTGAGTTGCTAATGCATCTTCCGGTGTACTTTGCATCTTCCAATCTTGGATGGTGTGAGAGAGAGAGAGAGAGAGAGAGAGAGAGAGAGAGAGAGAGAGAGGGAGAGAGAGAGAGAGAAATATTTATTTCTTGAGCTGTTTGTTACTTACTAATTAGTGACGAAAAACTACCAATATAGAAACATATCCGCTTCGAACAATGGCCTTACAAATTATGCAATCGATGACATTGCCTATATTACCCACAATTAATCAGGAAATCTGATGAATCTGTGTCTCTAAGTCCCTATATGTAACTTGATGTAGGAGTTTTTATATTTGTCTTATGTTAGCTATATCATTTCTCAAGAGGGGCACATTCCCGACGCTCAATTCACCCCACTGGAATGATCATTGGATCGGTACAATGAAGGAAAGATACATATTGAAGTCGGATTTACTCCGATATAAACGCCATTGCTAAAACGAGAGCGACAGGTTGAAGTTGAAGAACAGGTGAAGAGTACCTCGGGTGGAGTCGAGCGCGAGGGGGTGGCTGGGTTCCAGCCTGGGTTCCAGCCTGGGTTCCAGTGGATGGCCGTTCCTGGAGGACCCAGATGGGAGCCACCAAGCAGGGGGTTCTGGGTCCCAGTTCCCTGGGCGAGCTGGTCCTCCGACAGTCCCTGGAAGTAGGGAGACAGGAATCCCTGGATAGGGCTAGGGTTGAGGTTGGGTTATCTGGCTTCGAGTCTTGATGGAGGAGGGAAGGGGGAGATGTTTACCCCCCTGAGTCCAAAGGTAAGAGAGGGGGTTACGGAGTTGGGTGGGGTTGGTGTAGGGGTTGAAGCGTGCTGCGGTTTTGCCTTGCTGATAACCTGGGTGTTGTAAATGCGAGTGTAATTAGGCTGGTGTACAGTAGATGATAATGTGGGTTCCGCTCTTTCGTGTGGCGTTCCACAAGGTGGTGATGACGTCTTGCTGTCGTCATTTCAGGGTCGAGACAAAGAGTTGGTGAGCATCGTTAGGAGATAAGGGAGGTAATTTCAACTGTAAAGCTTATAGAACACTAAATTCAAAACTTGAAGTTTATAAAGATCGCAATTTGAAAAAATAAATCTAGCTTTAATATAAGGAGTAAATTCAGACTTCATTTCAAGGTGGAGACAAAGAGTTGGTGAGCATCGTTAAGAGATAAGGGAGGCAATTTAAACTGTAAAGTTTATAAAACACTGAAGTCAAAACTTGATGTTTATAAAGACTGCTATCTGAAGAAAAAAAAATATTGTCACTATATGGAGTAAATTAGCTTTGACCATCACACAAGGAATATTCAATTTTTTAATGACTTCAACTCAGGTAGTTACCATATTCTTTTTGTTAGATTTAAGACTTTCTAGCTTCTTTTAATTATGAACTAGTCTATTTATAATAAATCAAAACAATGTATAAGTGCCATTCACATCAAGCCTTTTCTGAAATTCTTTGAATAGTTTTCACAAATCGAAACATAAAAGAATAAAGAAAATTCGTGTGAGAAGAACAAGAACAAACGAGTTATTGTAAGTCGAAAAACTGGATTAGCAACACGCTAGGTAGACGAGATTCGAGAAACTACAAAGAAAAAAACGAAGAAAACCATTACGAGGAACGTAGAAAGGATTGCGTGTTCCGAAATTGCGTTTCTAGAGGTATTACATCCCACTTTGACTGCAGTGATACAAGAAGAATGTGTGAAATTCAGTATGCGAAGGAAGTACAATTGCCCGTTTTATCTGTGAAATTGCCTTAAAAGCCTGGGAACATTTATAACAAAAGAGAGAGAGAGACAGATTTTTGTGTCGTCGTAAATCAGAAGCTACGAAAAACTTGAGATTATTTTGATTCTAGTATATATATAAAGGAGTATGAATAGATTTAAAAAGACGAATAATTACACCACGGTGTTATTTCTGTGTGATAAAGGCATCTCCAGAACAAATTAAATCTGCAAACTGTTATTGCCTCCGCCAAGGAGGTTATAAAATCAAGTCGGTTTATTTATTTATTTGCGTTTCTGTGTGTCTGTGGACAGGATTACGTCAAAACTAATCGACGGATTTCAACAAAATTTAGACAACAGACAGAGCTTAATATAATTCATGGACGACTCCATTAGATTTTGGAGATGATCCGGACCCAGATTCAAGATCCGGATTTGCATTTTTTGCCATTTTAGAAATATCGTCACAACATATTAACGAAATTTGACGAAATATACTCCACAGATAGGCCTTGCTGTAGGTCATGGACGACCTCATAAGATTTTGGAGATGGTCTGGATCCAGATTCAAGATCCGGATTTGTCTTTTTCATCATTTTAAAGACAACCTCAAAACGAAGTGACGGATTTTGACGAAATTTCCACAACAGATAGATCTTACTGTAGGTCGTGGACGACCCCATTAAATTTTGGAGATGATCCAGGTCCAGATTCCAGATCCGCATTTGAAGTTTAGGCCATTTTAAAGAAAACTTCCAAACAAATTGAGGGATTTTAACGAAATGTCCATCACAGATAGATCTTAGGAAATGGACGACCCCATTAGATTTTGGAGATGACCCGGATCCAGATTCTATATCCAGATTTGCCTTTTTCGACATTTCAAAGATAACGTCAAAACTAGTTGACATACTTTAACAAAATTTCCACAACAGATAGATCTTACTAGAGATGATCCAGGTCCGGATTCTAGATCCGCATTTGAAGTTTAGGCTATTTTAAAGAAAACTTCCAAATTGAGGGATTTTAACGAAATGTCCATCACAGATAGATCTTAGGAAATGGACCACCCCATTAGATTTTGGAGATGACCCGGATCCAGATTCTAGATCCAGATTTGCATTTTTTGCCATTTTAAAGATAACGTCAAAACAAGTTGACGGATTTTAACAAAATTTCCACAACAGATAGATCTTACTGTAGGTCGTGGACGACCCCATTAAATTTTGGAGATGATCCAGGTCCGGATTCTAGATTCGCATTTGAAGTTTAGGCCATTTGAAAGAAAACTTCCAAACAAAATGAGGGATTTTAACGAAATATCCATCACAGATAGATCTTAGGAAATGGACGACCCCATTAGATTTTGGAGACGATCCGGATCTAGATTCAAGATCCGGATTTGCCTTTTTCATCATTTTAAAGACAACTTCAAAACGAATTGACGGATTTTGACGAAATTTCCACCACAGATATATCTTACTGTAGGTCGTGGACGGCCCCATTAAATTTTGGAGATGATCCAGGTCCGGATTCTAGATCCGCATTTGAAGTTTAGGCCATTTTAAAGAAAACTTCCGATCAAATTGAGGGATTTTAACGAAATTTCCATCACAGATAGATCTTAGGAAATGGACGACCCCATTAGATTTTGGAGATGGTCCGGATCTAGATTCAAGATTCGGATTTGCCTTTTTCATCATTTTAAAGACAACTTCAAAACGAACTGACGGATTTTGACGAAATTTTCACCACACATAGATCTTAGGCCATGGACAACTCCATTAACCTTTGGCGTATGTCAAAAATCTCTGATTGCTCCTGTTGTTGTTGTTGTTTCAGTTCTTCCTGTTCTCTATACACCTTTTCAACTTTTTCAACAACTGATTTTACCTATAATAAAATGAAAATTTATTACAAGTATATTTGAACAGCTCAATGAGACATTCTCACGCAATGCAAACCAGATTAAAAGAGCAGTTTTGTATTTATTACTTATTCGATACAATCCCAGACTTTTTCAATGACTCGAGTACACTTTGACATGACACATTAGAAAGCAGAGACACAAATGCGCATTTTTCTCTTGTCCTCAATCATAATTTTGTTTGTTTCACTCATATGTTTTGCATTTGCATTCTCATAAATATTCTTCTGTTTAGGCTTTGCCTTCTAGACGCCTGGGAGTTTATATGAATTTAATCAGTTCAATTTTATTTTTACTAACTTTTTATCAATTATTAACTCTTCTTTAAAATTATTACCAAGGGCCTGTAACATAACTACCATCTAGTATTTTCATCATAAGATTAATTATTTTATCATTCTCAATCTTAATTGTTTTAATATGTTGAACACTATTTTTATCTATCTTATTATTCTTTAGTATTATGTTTTTATGCATGGATTTAAATCATGCATAGATATGAATTTTTAATGTTCGTTTATTTATTGCTGTTAATCTCTATAAGTATTTACATTAAATCTATAATAATTCATAGAGTCAAAACACTAAGAGATAGAGTGACTTCTTGTGTTATTACTCTTTATCATTATTCAAACTTACCATCAAAGGAACACAATTTAGACGTGAGGTTATATACAGTCCCAATAAACTACACCAAACCAAAACTTATTGTTGAAATGGCAACAATTTTTTGGCAGAATTGTATTTTATAACACTCTCTGGCATCTGTTATTTTCTTAAGCAATTAGCATCTTTTAATTTGAACTTATATATGAAATTTTGGTTAATTGGCTTACCTATAAGGACCGACGAACAGTTAACGAAAGGAAAGTCAAATTCATATTCGACTTTCCTTTCGTTAACTGTTCGTTCGACTTTCCTTTCGTTAACTGTTCGTCGGTCCTTATAGGTAAGCCAATTAACCAAAATTTCAGATATATGTTCAAATTAAAAGATGCTAAATGCTTAAGAAAATAACAGATGCCAGAAAGTGTTATGAAATACAATTCTGCCCAAAAAAATTGTTATTTCAGCAAAAAGTTTTGGGTTAATTGGCTTACCTATAAGGACCGACGAACAGTTAACGAAAGGAAAGTCATGTATGAGTTCAAACTCCAGAATAATAGTTTAAATCTTCTCATCCATCAATGCAAAGACTGATCACGAATTCCTCTCTCTTAGCCAATTGGCATCCTTTAATTTGGACTTATATATGAAATTCTGGTTAATTGGCCTGTACGGACCGAAGAACAGTTAGCGAAAGGAAAGTCGAATATGAATTCAAACTCCAGAATAATAGTTCAAACCTTCCCATCCATCAATGCAAAGACTGATCACGAATTCCTCTCTCTTAGCCAATTGGCATCCTTAATTTGAACTTATATATGAAATTTGGGTTAATTGGCTTACCTATAAGGACCGACGAACAGTTAACGAAAGGAAAGTCATGTATGAATTCAAACTCCAGAATAATAGTTCAAATTTTCTCATCCATCAATACAAAAACTGATCACTAATTCCTCTCTCTTAGCCAATTGGCATCCTTTAATTTGAACTTATATATGAAATTTTGGTTAATTGGCTCACCTATAAGGACCGACGAACAGTTAACGAAAGGAAAGTCGAATATGAATTCAAACTCCAGAATAATAGTTCAAACCTTCTATTCAATCAATGCAAAGACTGATCACGAATTCCTCTCTCTTAGCCAATTGGCATCCTTTAATTTGAACTTATAAATGAAATTTTGGTTAATTGGCTTACCTATAAGGACCGAAAAACAGTTAACGAAAGGAAATTCATGTATGAATTCAAACTCTAGACTAATAATTCAAACCTTCTATTCAATCATTGCAAAGACTGATCACGAATTCCTCTCTCTTAGCCAATTGGCATCCTTTAATTTGAACTTATATATGAAATTTTGATTGATTGTCTTACCTATATGGACCGAAGAACAGTTAACGAAAGGAAAGTCATGTATGAATTCAAACTCTAGAAATCTGTTATTTTCTTAGCCAATTGGCATCCTTTAATTTGAACTTATATATGAAATTTTGGTTAATTGGCTTACCTATAAGGACCGACGAACAGTTAACGAAAGGAAAGTCATGTATGAATTCAAACTCTAGAATAATAGTTTAAACCTTCTATTCAATCAATGCAAAAAATGATCACGAAATCCTCTCTCTTAGCCAATTAGCATCTTTTAATTTGAACTTATATGTGAAATTTTGGTTAATTGGCTTACCTATAAGGACCGAAGAACAGTTAACGAAAGGAAAGTCATGTATGAATTTAAACTCTAGAATAATTGTTCAAACCTTCTCATCCATCAATGCAAAGACTGATCACGAATTCCTCTCTCTTAGCCAATTGGCATCCTTTAATTTGAACTTATATATGAAATTTTGGTTAATTGGCTTACCTATATGGACCGAAGAGCAGTTAACAAAAGGAAAGTCATGTATGAGTTAAAACTCTAGAAATATGTTATTTTCTTAGCCAATTAGCATCTTTTAATTTGAACTTATATATGAAATTTTGGTTAATTGGCTTACCTATAAGGACCGAAGAACAGTTAACGAAAGGAAAGTCGAATATGAATTCAAACTCCAGAATAATAGTTTAAACCTTCTCGTCCATCCATGCAAAGACTGATCACGAATCCCTCTCTCTCTCTCTCTCTCTCTCTCTCTCTCTCTCTCTCTCTCTCCCTCTCCATAGGCATCTGCTGTCGTCTTGCGTAAGTACCGCCGTCTGCGACGCCACCGGGGAGGCCTCAGGTGCGAGTACAAGAAACTGAAGGACCTGCTGCCGGAGACGACTAAAGCAGCCCAGCTGAAAAAGGTATTTGTTGCATCTTCTTCTTTCCTACAGATTGATTGACTGAGTTTTCTAGAATCCCGATATCGAAGGTCATTGACATCTATGATCAGTGGCTGTTCCTTTCGGGATTGTGGGGGCCTGGAGGTAGCGTCCTTGCCTAGTGATTGCCAGACTGGGGTTCGAATCCTGCTCAGAATCGTTAGTCTTCTTCTCCTTTCCTGCAGATTGATTGATTGACTGAGTTTTCCAGAATCCCGATATCGAAGGTCATTGACGTCGATATCATTTATTATAAATAAAAAATAAAAAGATTGATTGACTGAGTTTTCTAGAATCCCGATATCGAAGGTCTTTGACTTCGATATCATTTGTTATAAATAAAAAATAAAAAGATTGATTGACTGAGTTTTCTAGCATCCCGATATCGAAGGTCATTGACGTCGATATCATTTGTTATAAATAAAAAATAAAAAGATTGATTGATTGACTGAGTTTTCTAGCATCCCGATATCGAAGGTCATTGACGTCGATATCATTTGTTATAAATAAAAAATAAAAAGATTGATTGATTGACTGAGTTTTCTAGCATCCCGATATCGAAGGTCATTGACGTCGATATCATTTGTTATAAATAAAAAATAAAAAGATTGATTGATTGACTGAGTTTTCTAGAATCCCGATATCGAAGGCCATTGAGTTGATATCATTTATTATAAATAAAAAATAAAAAGATTGATTGATTGACTGAGTTTTCTAGAATCCCGATATCGAAGGTCATTGACATCGATATCATTTGTTATAAATAAAAAATAAAAAGATTGATTGACTGAGTTTTCTAGAATCCCGATATCGAAGGTCTTTGACATCGATATCATTTGTTATAAATAAAAAATAAAAAGATTGATTGATTGACTGAGTTTTCTAGGATCCCGATATCGAAGGTCTTTGACATCGATATCATTTGTTATAAATAAAGAATAAAAAGATTGATTGATTGACTGAGTTTTCTAGCATCCCGATATCGAAGGTAATTGACGTCGATATCATTTGTTATAAATAAAAAATAAAAAGATTGATTGATTGACTGAGTTTCCTAGAATCCCGATATCGAAGGTCATTGACATCGATATCATTTGTTATAAATAAAAAATAAAAAGATTGATTGATTGACTGAGTTTTCTAGAATCCAGACATCGAAGGTCTTTGACATCGATATCATTTGTTATAAATAAAAAATAAAAAGATTGATTGACTGAGTTTTCTAGCATCCCGATATCGAAGGTCTTTGACATCGATATCATTTGTTATAAATAAAAAATAAAAAGATTGATTGACTGAGTTTTCTAGCATCCCGATATCGTAGGTCATTGACGTCGATATCATTTGTTATAAATAAAAAATAAAAAGATTGATTGATTGATTGAGTTTTCTAGAATCCCTAGATCGTAGGTCATTGACATCGATATCATTTGTTATAAATAAAAAATAAAAAGATTGATTGATTGATTGAGTTTTCTAGCATCCCGATATCGTAGGTCATTGACGTCGATATCATTTGTTATAAATAAAAAATAAAAAGATTGATTGATTAACTGAGTTTTCTAGAATCCCGATATCGAAGGTCACATCGATATCATTTGTTATAAATAAGAAATAAAAAGATTGATTGATTGACTAGGTTTTCTAGCATCCCGATATCGAAGGTCTTTTACATCGATATCATTTGTTATAAATAAAAAATTAAAAGATTGATTGATTGACTGAGTTTTCTAGAATCCCGATATCGAAACTCATTGACGTCGATATCATTTGTTATAAATAAAAAATAAAAAGATTGATTGATTGACTGAGTTTTCTAGAATCCCGATATCGAAGGTCATTGACGTCGATATCATTTGTTATAAATAAAAAATAAAAAGATTGATTGACTGAGTTTTCTAGCATCCCGATATCGAAGGTCTTTGACATCGATATCATTTGTTATAAATAAAAAATAAAAAGATTGATTGATTGACTGAGTTTTCTAGAATCCCAATATCGAAGGTCTTTGACATCGATATCATTTGTTATAAATAAAAAATAAAAAGATTGATTGATTGACTGAGTTTTCTAGAATCCCAATATCGAAGGTCTTTGACATCGATATCATTTGTTATAAATAAAAAATAAAAAGATTGATTGACTGAGTTTTCTAGAATCCCGATATCGAAGGTCATTGAGTTGATATCATTTGTTATAAATAAAAAATAAAAAGATTGATTGATTGACTGAGTTTTCTAGAATCCCGATATCGAAGGTCATTGAGTTGATATCATTTGTTATAAATAAAAAATAAAAAGATTGATTGATTGACTGAGTTTTCTAGAATCCCGATATCGAAGGTCATTGAGTTGATATCATTTGTTATAAATAAAAAATAAAAAGATTGATTGATTGACTGAGTTTTCTAGCATCCCGATATCGAAGGTCATTGACGTCGATATCATTTGTTATAAATAAAAAATAAAAAGAGATGTAACTTAAAACCATAAAAGAGAATATGTCCTAATTGATATCCTTACATCAACGGTCATTGATGTCGATATACTTTATTATAGATAAAGACTAAAAGGAAATTCAATTTGAAACCATAAAAGAGATGCCTTAATTGAGTTTGAGTTTCCTGACATTCTGACATCGAAAGTCATTGATACCGATATCATTTGTTATAATTAATAATATGAGAAAATTAAATTAAAAACCATAAAATCGAATATGACCTTATAAAAGTTAAGTAACTTTCAGAAAAACTGTTTCTCAAATAAATCTAGAAATGCAGCTAGCATAATATAACACATCCTGTCCAAGAATCTTGGCAAGGATGAACCAACAGAGACCTGACAGCTATTTCTCTTTCCTTTCATGTCTACTTAGGACTTTTGTTGTTGGTTTTATCTGTGCATAATTACGAAGTTCTATCCTTGTTTTGTTATTCACTTCCTTTTGTCTTTTTTTTCTGCATTTGCAATTAACTTTTCTTCTATTATTTGTTTCACCATTTTTCTTAAAATTTAATATTTGGTCTTGCGTTCTTTTAAGTTCCCAATAACTCTCTTCTCTTTGTTTATGTTCATTGTGTGCGGAATATTATACCAGGTCTAACATTCTTTTAAAAACACCCAAATATGATCTATTATTATTGTTTTAACATCCTCAATCATTTATCCTTTTTCTTATTTACGTATAGAATTCTTTACTAATTCATTAACCAATTTATCTATCGTTATGTTGCTTCGCATCCTTTTATCCTATTGGCATTACCTTTTTTTTATTCATTATTTTTCTTTTTTTTATTCCTGGTTGAATAATGATTCATTTCCTTCATTGCGTGAGGAATAATATACCGGGTCTCATACATTTTTTTAAAAACACCCTATATATGATCTAGTATTATTGTTCCAACATCCTTAATTATCTATCCTTTTACTTATTCACGTATAGATTTGTTTACTAATTCATTAACCAATTTATCTATCATTATTTTGCTCCACCTTTTATCCTGTTGTCTATCCTTTTTTTATCATCCTTTTCCTTCTTCATTCCAGGTTGGAGTAGTGGAAGCAGCCTACCGTTACATCTGTCAACTGCAGGATGCGTTGCTCGACAAATTCTCTTCCAAAGGCGTCCCAGAAGACCTGGCAGGTAAGACACTGATTTATGTAGCGTCACAACGGCCAAGGTCAGAGCGACCTGGCAGGTATGACATTAATATTCTGATGACGACGGTGATGAAGAACAGCGAAGTAACGGAAGTGGAACTGGAGGGTTAAGAAAAGGCAGATAAAAAAAGATATCTATAAGTTTCTTTATTTTTGGAAAATGTTGAATGTCATCTTGCCTTTTTATTATATTTACTTGGTTGATCTTCTTCTTCTTCTTCTTCTTCTTCTTCTTCTTCTTCTTCTTCTTCTTCTTCTTCTTTACTATCATTATTATTATTATTATTATTATCACTATTATTATTATTATTATTATTATTATTATTTTTATTATTATTATTATTATTATTATTATTATTACTAGCTTAGCTACAAGACTACTTACAACAAAGGAAGGCTATTATAAACCCAAGGACTGCAAATGGGAGAAAATAGCCCAGTGAGGAAACGAAATAAAGAGTATAAGATATCCTAGGATCAGTAACAACGTTGAAATAGACATATCACCTATAGAATATGAAAACAGACGCGTAAAAATATTCGTTGCAAATTTAAACTTCTAAAGTTCCACGAATTCAAATTTGAGCTTGAAGCTCATATTCCATATTGCACATAATCACGAACTATTTATATAGACAAATCTGTTTTGAACATCTCACGCATGACTTACAACGGCTCTCGAAAAAACATGATATCAAACTATAAATCCAAGAATTCTGTTTTTCTTAAGGAGACCCCCAAATCACACGCCCAACCATAAAAAGGTCCTTCTGTTCCTCGCCCCTCTCACAAATCCAATCAAAGATATTATCGTCTGTCATTTAAATCGTGTTCTGGGAGATGACTATCATATTTATCGCCCCTTTGCCGGGAGAAGACTCCTTTGATGTACAGTACTCGCATCGCTTTGAGCGCGGTTTTCCGTCGCGCATCGCGGGTCAGTCGCAAATCATATCGAGGCCCCTTTGATGTACGACGCGATCCCATCGCTTTTGCGCTACGCGATCCCATCGCTTTTGCGCTGCGATAGGCGTGGCTAGATGCAAATCATGTCGAACGTCAACTTTAAAGGAGCTACGTTTGACCTCTCACCTTGACGTACTAGGGACGAGGGTGGAATTGTCTTGAGTTATTGGGATGCGAATATTTCTAATAATAATGATGGTAATAATAATGATGATAATAGTAGTAATAATGAAAAAATCTAGGCAGTGATAATAATTATTATAATATTCATTATAATATCTAAGTTTCATCTCAGTAATAATAATAATAATAATAATAATAATAATAATAATAATAATAATAATAATAATAATAATAATAATAATACTTCTAGGGATATATAAAAGGTCGAATTATATAGAGGGTGGAAACTAATAGAGAATAATAATAATTCTAATGATAATAATAAGAATAGCAATAATAATAATAATAATAATAATAATAATAATAATAATAATAATAATAATAATAATAATAATAATAATAATAATAATAATACTGTTAAAAAAGATTCAAAATCTCGGCAATGACTTTTTTATGTAATTGATCCAGGGTGACAATGATAATAAAAGTTATTGAAAAGATATATAACAAATGATTATCAGACACCTGTACAGTTTGAAATTCTGATAAGGAAGACCGTACAGGTGTTCATCATCATTTTTCTTATAAGCTTTAACAACAGCAACAAGAATAATAACAACATAATTCTTAATAGTGATAACACTATAATAGGCAGTATTAAAATTAGCAATATTTAATCTGCAAAAATGAAAATGCCATCACGTCGAATATAATAGATCAAATTAACTAACAGTGTTCAAAATAACAGGTGTTTCGCAAAACAGCACCTGTAGTGTGTTACTTAAGAATGAAGTTTGGACTAGGAAAAGTTTATGGCTAAGAACTCATTTCAGGATTTTTATGCATTCAGCGCTTATAACCTAGGTGTCCAGGAAAGCATTGCCAAAGCTTGTTTGTGTGATTGGAGACTATAGATTTACCAGAGTTAGCATACTTTCAGCGCTTATAAACTAAGATTCCAAGAAACATTGCCAAAGGTTGTTTGTGTGATTGGAAACTATAGATTTACCTGAGGTTTGCATACGTTCAGCGCGTATAAACTAAGATTCCAGGAAAGCATTGCCAAAGGTTGTTTGAGCGATTGGAGACTATAGATTTACCAGAGTTTGCATACGTTCAGCGCTTATAAACTAAGATTCCAAGAAAGCATTGCCAAAGGTTGTTTGTGCGATTGGAGACTATAGATTTACCAGAGTTTGCATACGTTCAGCGCTTATAAACTAAGTGTCCAAGAAAGCATTGCCAAAGGTTGTTTGTGCAACTGAAGACTTACCAGGGTATTCATACGTTCAATAATTTCAAACTAAGTGTCCAGGAAAACATTGCCAAGGGTTGTTTGTGCGATTGGAAACTATAGATTTACCTGAGTTTGCATACGTTCAATAATTTTAAACTAAGTGTTCAGGAAAGCATTGCCAAAGGTTGTTTGAGCGATTGGAGACTATAGATTTACCAAGGATTGCATACGTTCAATAATTTCAAACTAAGTGTCCAGGAAAGCATTACCAAAGGTTGTTTGTGTGATCGGAAACTATAGATTACCAGGGTATGCATACGTTCAATAGTATTAAACTAAGGGTCCAGGAAAGCATTACCAAAGGTTGTTTGTGTGATTGGAAACTATAGATTTACCAAGGATTGCATACGTTCAGCGCTTGTAAAATAAGGGTCCAGGAAAGCGTTGCCAAAGGTTGTTTGAGCGATTGGAGACTACAGATTTACCAGAGTTTGCATAAGTTCAGCGTTTACAAACTAAGTCTCCAAGAAAGCATTACCAAAGGTTGTTTGTGTGATTAGAAACTATAGATTTACCAGGGTATGCATAAGTTCAGTACATAAAATAAGCGTCCAGGAAAGCGTTGCCAAAGGTTGTTCATGTGATTAGAGATTATAGTTTTACCATGCCTTTCTTCAGATGTCGAAGCTGATTAATACCTTTTTGTAAGGGAATAGATTTACCAGCCCTTTGAGTTGAACTGGAATCTTACATAACTGGAATTTCTGGAAACAGACAGAAATATGACCATATGTGAGTGATTCATAAAAAAAGTAAACTACACAGTCGAGTAGGGAATATGAACTAAAAGCGAAAAGACATGCACAAACAAATTAAATTATTTTTTTAAACCTAGCAGAGAAAAATATGTAAATGATAAGCGGGAAGAATTTCATATCGAACACCCAAACCGGCTTTTGAGCGACCATCCTTCATTATTCTAGACTTTCTGTGTTTGGGTACGTTTTGGCTGGGGGGTCCCCGGCCAGGCATAGCATTGTACCCACTTTGGACTTTGACCCTTCTTGATGCAGAGCATAGGAGTCATATTAGCATCACTTGAGGCATAAGCTGCTTGGTACAACATCTGTTCCATCATGAAACATTGGAGATTAAAAAAAAAAAAAAAAATAAGCGGACTTTATTTTATAATAAATTCCTCTAATAGGTAAAGATTAGATTTTTGTAATGACATCTGGTTAATTCATATGAAAATACTCGCGTATTATTATTATTTTTCAAAAGAAGCTTTCCAACATAACAATGTATTATGATAAAGAACATTTTTTGAGCGGCTTTCTTTTGTGTTAAAAGATAGTGGAGACTTTTATATAAAACAATATGAATATAATTTTTCCTGAATCCGGAGGCTTTTAAAGCAATTTGTTTAAATGGCTTATATATATATATATATATATATATATATATATATATATATATATATATATATATATATATATATATATATATATAGATAGATAGATAGATAGATAGATATTTATGTATATATATACGTATATATATATACATATATATATATATATATATATATATATATATATATATATATATATATATATATATATATATACATATATATATATATGTGTGTGTGTATATATATACATATATAGCTAAAAGCAATTAAATTAAAACTACTTATAGATCTGTAAAATTTAAGGTGGAAATGTGAATGTTATTACCACATTTAGTGCAATACACCTTTACCTAATAAAGTGATCGAATTATTACGTTAAAGATAAAACTCTCGATTTATAGATACTTATATACCACTGCATGAAAAAAATACGTGTATGATTCACGAAAGCAGTACTGGAAAGCTTTACACAACGAACCATTAGCAAAGATTTTGTGTATCATTGCTTGATTTCATATAATATTATGATTACTAGTTTATGTTACAACCCTAGTTGGAAAAGCTGGATACTATAACCCCAAGGGCTCCAGCAGGGAAAAATAACCTAGCAAGGAAAGGGAATAAAGAAATAAGCTACATAAATAATTAATATTGAATATGAAATATCGTAAGATTAGTAATAACGATAGTTTTATTTGCCTCTTGAAAATTTATTTGACAATAATTTACAGTTTTCTTAACTGGAAAAATTATTAAGTTTTATATCAAAAAGATACTTACGTTTTTATGAGCAAAGTTTTATTGACCTTTTACTCAACTCTGAGAATTTCTGTTTTCAGGATTTTAACTTTTTAAGAAAGATAGGTTTTATCGATAAGATTTGAATTTATATCTATCATATATTTTTATCTCATAATTTATTTCTTTATCCTTTATATTTATTAAAGATTTTTTTATTTATTTTTTAGTATTAATGTAAAATTTTTCTTACTCCCGAATTTAATCGAGCCATTCAGGATTTTAACTATTTTTTAAGAGACATAGATTTTATAGATAAGATTTGGATTTATATCTATCATAGATTTTGACCTCATAATTTATTTCTTTATCCCTTATAATATATATATATATATATATATATATATATATATATATATATATATATATATATATATATGTATATATGTATATATATATATATATATATATATATATATATATATATATATATATATATATATATATATATATATATATATATATATATACAGTATATATGTGCGTGTATGGAGAGAGAGAGAGAGAGAGAGAGAGAGAGAGAGAGAGAGAGAGAGAGAGAGAGAGACATACACACACACACACACACACTTACACAGACAAAAAGAGAAAGACAAGCATTTTTATTTATTAAAGTTTATTTTAATCATTTTTAGCATTATTGTAAATATTCTTTTACTCCTGAATTTAATCAGGCCAGCTCTATAAAGCGGGGTTTACGCGGTCGAACGGTTCGTCAAACCAGATTGTCGAACGCGGTCGTCGAACCTTCTTGTCAAACGGTTCGAAGAGGTGGCGTCAACCACAAATGCATAAGGTTTGTGGATAATGAAGCCCCGCCCAAAAAAGTCAGGCAAGAACAGACTTTCTTTGAACCGTTCGACAAACGTGTTCGATAACCAAATACCCCGTTTACACGTTTGAACATCACTTCAAATACTTGTCTGTCGAACCGTTCTACTGTTTAATCCTGCCTTAAGAGTAGAGCTAGACTAATAATAATAATAATAATAATAATAATAATAATAATAATAATAATAATAGTAGGGAAGTGGGGAATATGGGGAAAGGCAGAGTACCCCTGGATACAATCCAGTTTATAGCTCAAAGGCAGGTACTCGGGATGGGAAAGATTAAGGAAATAGGGAGAAAGAGAAGTACAGGAGAAGAATAAAAGAGAGGGGCAGACCCTCTTGCGATATTAGGGAATTGGTATCATTATCAAGCTAGATTAACTGGGCTGGTGAATTGCCTTTTAATAATAGATTTGTATAAATGAATTTTAAAATATTTAAAAAATTTATAGCTCAAGGCAGGTACTTGGGTTGGGAAATATTAAGGAAATAGGGAGAAAGAGAAGTACAGGAGAAGAATAAAAGAGAGGGGCAGACCCTCTTGCGATATTGGGGAATTGGTATTATTATCAAGCTAGACTAACTGGGCTGGTATATCGTTTTTAATAATAAATTTGTATAAATAAATTTTAAATATTTTTCATTTTAGCTGGTAAATCTTTTTTAGTAATAATCTTATATAGATAAATTTTAAGATAACTGTTATTTTTCCCCAGGTGTCGTTTGTGGCAAAGTAACGTCATCATCGGACATCCAAGCGTTGGCTCTACACCTCATCAAGACCTCTGGCTCGGAGTTCCCACTTCCCACATCTTACAAGACGAGAAACTCTGAATCAAACTCCTCCTCTTGTTCCTCATCTACCTCTTTCTCCTTCTCCTCCTCTTCCCCTCCCTCCCCTTCCCTCTCTTCGCCTTCTTTCGCTTCCTCGCAAGCGAGTTCTCCCTCAGCGGCTCCTTCTGCGTCCCTTCTACGGGAGAACGAGACGTGAACGATACGGGAAATTCGTCTTCTCAGATTATTCATCATGAACAGCATTACCCTTCGCCATAGAGTTGAACCTGAGTGGTGGAAGATAATATAATCATAGTTCCACCTCGAAACATTCAAAAACGATTTCCTCACTCAAGTGAGAGTTTGATATTGTTTCTCAAAGAGTTTGAAATGCATTCTCAGAGGGAGTTTGAAATGCCTTCTCAGAGGGAGTTAGAAATTCCTTCCTGGAGAGTACTGTATTTGAAATTCCTTCTCAGAGGGAGTTTGAAATGCCTTCTCAGAGGGAGTTAGAAATTCCTTCTTGGAAAGTACTGTATTTGAAATTCCTTCTCAGAGGGAGTTTGAAATGCCTTCTCAGAGGAAGCTTAAAATTCCATCTTAGAGAGTTTGAAATTCATCCTTGAAGGGAGTTTGAAATTCTTCCTTAAAGGGAGTTTGAAATTTCTTCGTAGAGAGTTTGAGATTCCTTCTTAGGGGGAGTTTGAAATTCCTTCTTAGAGGGAGCTTGAAATTCTTTCTTAGAGAGTATTCGAAATTCCTTCTTAGAGGTAGTTTGAAATTCTATCTTAGAGAATACTTGAAATTCCTTCTTAGCAAGTTTGATATTCTTTTACCAGAAAAAGTTTGATATACCTTCTTAGAAAGTTTGATACTCCTTCTCATAGAGTGTTTGCAATTCCTTCTGAGAGTTTGAAATTTCAAGAATGTAAGATTTATAGAAAAATCTGAATCCTAAGACTTATTTTAGTGAGATTTCGTAGGATCAGAAAGACATTGAAGACTTCAAAGTTACTAAACAAGATGAAGTGCGTCTGAACTCTTGGTTCTTCCATTTAAATCAAACAAATTGTTATTAACACCTACTTCTAAGTGTCAAGTGTGATATGCCGTTAAGGCGGGTTTAAATAAGTGTTTGAAGTGATGTTCGAACGTGTGAACGAGGTATTTGGTTGTCGAACACACTCGTCAAATGGTTCGAAGAAAGTCTGTTCTCGCCTGACATTTGTGGGCAGAGCTTCATTGTCCACAAACCTTATGCATTTGTTTCCAACTCCACTTCTTCGAACCGTTTGACAAGCAGGTTCGACAACCGGGTTTGACGAACCGTTCGATCGTTTGAACCCCGCTGTAGATATAACAATTTATTTGTTAAAGATATGTATTCTCACAATAACTATCATGTACAGTGTATATTTTTAGTACGAATGCTTTACGTAGTTTGTTGTTTACTTTTAAGTATTTATAAACAAGTAAATATATCATGGCTAACTTAAGTATAGAACTATACAGGGTGTCCCATAAGTCTCCCTCTATACAGGGTGTCCCATAAGTCTCCCTCTATACAGGGTGTCCCATAAGTCTCCCTCTATACAGGGTGTCCCATAAGTCTCCCTCTATACAGGGTGTCCCATAAGTCTCCATACATAAGAGAAATAACACATTCTTTACATATATGGGCTGTAGTTTTGGTATGCGATCTCAAAGTCGTGTTTTTACTTTGGGATACGACCTCAACTGAGAGTAGCGATCTCACTTCAGTTCATGGTGAAGCAAGCACCATTAGATTTCGTAAGAAAAAATATATGTACAGGGAATAATTATCTAAGAAATAATAATCAATCAATGATCTTAGCGCAAGCAGCTCAACATTACCGCTTGCCAGTACATACAGAGCTTGATGTTTTTATTTTTTCGCGAGCGAAGCGAGCGCACGGCGAAGCAAGGACCATCAGATTATCTATCATTCTTGTTTTTTTACTTATTAAATGAGATCACATACCATAACAGCACCCATATATGGTTCTAACATTTATTTCTTTGTAATTCAAATAACTCAGAGAATGTATTTGAATAAAGAATGGAAGAAACACATTGAAAAGTTCTTCCAACAAAAAGGCAGTTATACAGAGGATATTATATAAAAGAATTTGGTTTATGTTAAGAAACGTTTATTTTTCCTATGTATGAAAACTTATGAGACGCCCTGTACTTTGGTATAATCATCAGTACCTCCATATCTTTGGATTCATGAAGCACTGCCAGATATTTTGGTGCCGTTCATAATATAATTCCTGAATATATATTTTTTCAGAACCTGTTTATTTTCTTGCGTTCTCCAATATATTTTATTTTTCATATATATACTTTCCCCTATGTATTTACATAAGCCCTTATGAGTCGCTAAGAAAATAAAAACAAGATATACAAGATTTAGCACAACGTCTTTTCGGAGGTTTACATTTCATGTATAAATTTGCAAATATAAAAATCAATATATTCTTGTAGTGAATTTTCGAAAATTAGAATTTTGTCATTTTTCATGAAATGTTGTTACGAAACAAACATAATTTGGAGGCATATGGCAGATAACTAAAGGGTTTTAAAGAATAATCTAGATTAATGCATTATTGACTAAATTCGTTTTATTTTCTTTGAGTTAACTCCGTATATATATATATATATATATATATATATATATATATATATATATATATATATATATATATATATATATATATATACATATACAAATATATATATATATATATATATATATATATATATATATATATATATATATATATAAAGAGATTAATCCATGAAACTGCTAATGACTGCTAATTGATTAATAATTTTATTAAAAAAAGTATTCTCAACTCCATTTGCTAAATTATATGTGAATTATTATTATTATTATTATTATTATTATTACTATTATTACTATTATTATTATTATTATTATTATTATTATTATCATTATTATTATTATTATTAAAGTTATTATTATCATTATAAATCCTTTTGAAAAATATATGATAAAAGAGACGACCGTAATGCATTAATGATTATATATTTGGAGGCTTTGATGTTGAAGTATAACTTACCTTAGGGTATTTTTGTTCTGTGATAATAGAAATAATAAATCTTATATATATATATAAGTACCATTTTAATTGTTGATTTCTTATTTTAACATTGACGCTTTCACGATTATACACTAATGTTACTTGTTGTTCGAAAATGTAATGAAAATCTTAACATTTATGTTAAAATAATGATGTTATTCATAAAATAAAATCTC
>NC_090729.1:187543402-187560902 GCF_036898095.1 Palaemon carinicauda | reverse complement strand
CCAGGTATGAGAAAATGGACCTTGCATACTAGGATTGTATAGCAGTGATATGTTTCAGGTATGAAAAAAGGCTTTATATACCAGGTATATATGCCAGGTATGAGAAAATGGACCTTGCATACTAGGATTGTATAGCAGTGATATGTCTCAGGTATGCAAAAAAGGCTTTATATACCAGGTATATTGTGTAAAATATGAAAAAAAGGCTATATATACCAGGTAAATTGTGCCAGGTATGAAAAAAAGGCTTCATATAACAAGCATATTGTGTCAAGTATGAGCAAAAAAAGGCTTTATATACAAAGCATATATGTCAGGTCTGAGAAAATGGGTGTTTTATACCAGGATTGTATACCAGGTAAGGACCCTGTATACCAGGAATGTATACCAGGTATATCCCCCCTGATATAAAAATGAGGTTTTGTATACTAGGATTACATACCAGACATGGCGCAAGTATGAGAAAAAGGCCTTGTATACCAGGTATATTGTCAAAGGTGTGAGAAAGGGTCTTGCTCCAAGATTTTAATCCAGATATATACCCTATATGAGAGACAGGATCTTGCTATTGGGTTATATTTTGGTTCCTTTACTTATTTGTATTATCATACATACATATACCAAGGCATTTCCCCCAGTTTTGGGGGGTAGCCGACATCAAACAAAAGAAACAAAAGTGCGGGGAGCAGTCACTCTCCCCCCAGCTCCATCTCTTTGATGATGTCTCACAGGATTGTAAATACAGGAGAGGGGGTTCCCAGCACCCTCGTCCGGTCCCTTTTAGTCGCCTCTTACGACACGCAGGGATACGTTGGCGCTATTCTTATGTATACTTATTCCTTCACCCATATTCTCAATGTAACTCGCCTATATGATTAAATATGATTATTCCGGTCCCATTACTAGACAAAAGGGTGGGGTTTACAATAAGGACAAAAAGTCCTCTTGAGGTTTTCCGATATTTTTAAACCGCTCTTTAAAACAGGTTTGTTTGTCCACATTTTATTATATCATTTGATATAAAGCCAAGATTTTACTCCATCTAAGTTATGACTTACCACCAAATAAATATGTTTTCTTAATAATTTATTTTTCATTCAAATTATTTCAGATATGAATTCATTTTTGTATTTTTTTTTTTACCAAAACAAGTTGTTTTCAAGAAAATTATATTATTTTCCAATTAAAAGGCTCCATCACTTATAAGGTATAATTTCTATTTTCTTTCGATTTTAGCTTGATAATTTATTAAAATTTGGAAAAGCGTTAACTAGTGGTAAATAATGATTTATATATTGACTTCCTTGAGATAACAAGCAACTCTCTCTCTCTCTCTCTCTCTCTCTCTCTCTCTCTCTCTCTCTCTCTCTCTCTCTCTCTCTCTCTCTCTCTCTCTCTCTCAAATATATTTTTCATAATAAAAGATACTTGCACCTGTCCTAGAAATACGTACTCCATCTCTCTCTCTCTCTCTCTCTCTCTCTCTCTCTCTCTCTCTCTCTCTCTCTCTCTCTCTCAAAAGTGCTATTACAGTCCCCCTATTTCTCTCTTTTTACAAAGCATAGTTCCCATTTCTCTCTCTCTCTCTCTCTCTCTCTCTCTCTCTCTCTCTCTCTCTCTCTCTCTCTCTCTCTAAAGTGTTATTGCAGTCCCCCTCTTTCTCTCTCTTTTTACAAAGCATAGTTCCCCTCTCTCTCTCTCTCTCTCTCTCTCTCTCTCTCTCTCTCTCTCTCTCTCTCTCTCTCTCTCTCTCTCTCTCTCTCTAAAGTGCTATTGCAGTCCCCCTCGTTCCCTCTCTCTTTACAAAGCATAGTTCCCCTCTCTCTCTCTCTCTCTCTCTCTCTCTCTCTCTCTCTCTCTCTCTCTCTCTAAAGTGCTATTGCAGTCCCCCTCTTTCTCTCTCTTTTTACAAAGCATAGTTCCCATCTCTCTCTCTCTCTCTCTCTCTCTCTCTCTCTCTCTCTCTCTCTCTCTCTCTCTCTCTCTCTCTCTCGAAAGTGCTATTGCAGTCCCCCTCTTTCTCTTTCTTTTTGTAAAGCATAATTCCACCACCCTCTCTCTCTCTCTCTCTCTCTCTCTCTCTCTCTCTCACATACGTAAGTGTAAAAACAAACACTCTGACACAGAATTCGTTCCCACGGGTATTTGACCGAGCCTTCTCCTCACTCATGCTCGGGTGGGGGGTGGGGGACACAGTTATCCCAGAACCTTCAATACAAACAGGAATCGTAAGTTTCGCGCATAATTCCGCAACTTTTTCATATTCTCGGGGTTTCAAAGACTGCGTGAGAACGTTGAAGCGTGAAGGATGTTTGAGTTTCAGGTTGGAAAAAGCAAATAGCTCCATGATCGATTGGAACAGACACTTGTCAGATTGGCTTTCTCCAAAGGGTGGTAGTTTTTAGCGACCTTATAATAATAGGTTTCATTGTAAATGCGTAGTGTAGTCAGTGCACCACCAAAGGGGACTGTAGGCCTTACTAAATTGGCTTTTTAGTGTCCTACGTTTTAACCTTCCCCCTTATCTGTCCAACCTCTTTTAACCTTGTGGTGTCCACTTGGTGACTAGATTCACCTATTTTTTAACCTTCCCCATTATCTGTCCGACCTCTTTTAACCTTTTGTGTCCACTTGGTGCCTAGATGCACCTACTTTTAACTTTTCATTGACCTGTCCGACCTCTTTTAACCTTGTGGTGTCCACTTGGTGCCCAGATGCACCTACTTTTAACTTTCCATTGACCTGTCCAACCTCTTTTAACCTTGTGGTGTCCATTTGGTGCCTAGATACACCTACATTTCAACTTTACATTGACCTATCCAGCCTCTTTTAACCTTGTGATATCCACTTGGTGCCTAGATTCACCTATTTTTTTACCTTCCCCCTTACCTGTCCAACCTCTTTTAACCTTGTGGTGTCCATTTGGTACCTAGATTCACCTATTTTTTAACCTTCCCCATCACCTGTCCAACCTCTTTTAACCTTGTGGTGTCCACTTGGTGCCTAGATACATTTACTTTTTAATCTTTCACTTACCTCTCAAACCTCTTTCAACCTTTGCTTCATGATACTGATTCCACAAACCTTAAAGTCCATTTTATGAATGTTGTTGTGGTCCCTGAACCTTAGATAATCTAATGATAAATCAGATGGAAATCCGGAGATTTCCAGTGAAATCCAGCACCAATATACATTAACTGTTATTCTATCTTGTCTTGCCGAGAGTTTTAATTAACTGTTTGATTGCAATTTTCAGTTTTTATCTTAAGGTTTTTCTTCTTTTGTCTTCGAATCAATTCTTTCTTCCGAGTGAATGATTGTTCTTTTACTTCCAATCGTTTGTTGAGAGGAAAATTCTAAATTTTCTTTTGCTTTCCAATAATGAGTAAAAGTTGTATGTGGACCGGGGTTAGAATCAGCTCATTTTTGTATAAAAGAAAAGTCTTAGCCTATCTGTATACAAGATTAATTTCTTATTACTACCATCTTTTATTCTTTCATTTCGAAATACCCAAGAACCTTTAATCTCTATTTTCTGGATCTGAAGTTCATGGTATAGAAATACTTAGCTTTTCTGAATTATTATTAACACTCCCATAATCGACTTTATTTTATTAGAACCATTTCATATATTTTCTCTGGCATTCAGATATCATACTTTTCTCCTTCAGTATTCTTCAAACTATACAATACAATGCCTTTAGTAGCCTCAAAGCTATACAATAATTTACTTTCAATGGACTCAAAACTATACAATGAGTTGCCTTCAGTAGCCCCAAAACTATACAATATAATGCCTTTAGTAGCTTCTAAACTATACAGTATAATGTCTTCATTAGCCTTGAAACTATACAATACAATGTCTTCTGTAACCTTGAAACTATACAGTACAATGTCTTCAGTAACCTTGAAACTATGCAATATAATGCCTTCAATATCTTTAAATCTATACAATGTGATACATTCAGTAGCCTCGAAACTGTACAATACGATGTCTTTAGTAGCCCTAAAACTATACAATATAATGCCTTCAGCAGCCTCGAAACTATACAATACAATTTCTTCAGTAGCCTCGAAACTATCCAATACAATGTCTTCAGTAGCCTCAAAACTATACAATACAATTCCTTCAGTAACCTCAAAACTATACAATATTATACATTCAGTAGCGTCGAAAGTATACAATACAATGCCTTCAGTAACCTCAAAAATAAACAAAGTAATACAGTCAGTAGCCTCGAAACTATACAATGTCTTCAGTAGCCTCGAAACTATACAATGTCTTCAGTAGCCTCAAAACTATACAATACAATTCCTTTAGTAACCTCCAAACTATACAATGTAATACATTCAGTAGCCTTGAAACTATACAATACAATATCTTCAGTAGCCTCGAAACTATCCAATACAATGTCTTCAGTAGCCTCAAAACTATACAATACAATTCCTTCAGTAACCTCAAAACTATACAATATTATACATTTAGTAGCCTCGAAAGTATACAATACAATGTCTTCAGTATCCTTGAAACTATACAATACAATATCTTCAATAGCCTCGAAACTATACAATGCAATGTCTTCAGTAGCCCTGAAGCTATACAAAATAATGCCTTCAGTAACCTCAAAAATAAAGTAATACATTCAGTAGCCTCGAAACTATACAATGTAATACATTCAGTAGCCTCGAAACTATACAATACAATGTCTGCAGTTGCCTTGAAACTATAAAATACAATTTCTTCAGTAGTCTTGAAATTATACAATACAAATCCTTCAGTAACCTTGAAACTATAAAATACAATGTCTTCAGTAGCCTTGAAACTATACAATACAATGTCTTCAGTAGCCTTGAAACTATACAATACAATGTCTTCAGTAGCCCTGAAACTATACAATATAATGTCTTTAGTAACCTTGAAACTATACAATGTGATACATTCAGTATCCTCGAAACTGTACAATACGATGTTTTCAGTAACCTTGAAACTATAAAATACAATGTCTTCAGTAGTTTTGAAATTATACAATACAATGCCTTCAGTAGCCTTGAAACTATACAATACAATGTCTTCAGTAACTTTGAAACTATACAATACAATGCCTTCAGTAACCTCAAAAATAAACAAAGTAATACAGTCAGTAGCCTCAAAACTATACAATACAATTCCTTTAGTAACCTCCAAACTATACAATGTAATACATTCAGTAGCCTTGAAACTATACAATACAATATCTTCAGTAGCCTCGAAACTATCCAATACAATGTCTTCAGTAGCCTCAAAACTATACAATACAATTCCTTCAGTAACCTCAAAACTATACAATATTATACATTTAGTAGCCTCGAAAGTATACAATACAATGTCTTCAGTATCCTTGAAACTATACAATACAATATCTTCAGTAGCCTCGAAACTATACAATGCAATGTCTTCAGTAGCCCTGAAGCTATACAATATAATGCCTTCAGTAACCTCAAAAATAAAGTAATACATTCAGTAGCCTCGAAACTATACAATGTAATACATTCAGTAGCCTCGAAACTATACAATACAATGTCTTCAGTAGCCTCGAAACTATACAATGTCTTCAGTAGCCTCAAAACTATACAATACAATTCCTTTAGTAACCTCCAAACTATACAATGTAATACATTCAGTAGCCTCGAAACTATACAATACAATGTCTTCAGTAGCCTCGAAACTATCCAATACAATGTCTTCAGTAGCCTCAAAACTATACAATACAATTCCTTCAGTAACCTCAAAACTATACAATATTATACATTCAGTAGCCTTGAAACTATACATTGCAATGTCCTTAGTAGTATAAACGAATGCAAGAAATATGGAAAGCTCACCAATCATACTTACTATAATAATTAACACCAGTTGTTACCATTTTTGAGCTCTTAATTCAGTTTTATATTCTATTAGTCATGTCGAAATTCTGTCAAAATTATTTCAAGAAATAAGACTTTTGTAATATGAACATGGAAGCTAAAACTTAATTCATATGTCATAACACTTTTTTCCATACGAAAATTTAAAACTTTATTGGAATTTAGGTTTAATTGTGTATATGAATATAAAGCCAAAAACGTAGTAGAAAAGTTTCTGATATATTTTTTGGCTCTAGATAGCTTTTGACATCCTTTATACTTCCACCAACGAAGTTGGAAATAGGTTATGTTTTACCCTCTGTTTGTGTGTTTGTTTGTGTGTGTGCTTGTTTGTTATGCTCAAGGAAAGTTAGAACGCCCTTAGAAAAATAGGACTCACCATCACTTCATTTCTGAACCTCACACGTCAATGACCTTTTCATTCTCATTCAATATTCCACAAAAGGGAGATTCCGCAAACATACCTTGCGGGGACTTTCAGTCGAAAAGAATGCTGCGTATGAACGAGAGAGAAAAAGACTTAGCTGATAACAATCGAAGTATTGTTTCTCTACAGCCTCATTGTTCCTCGGTGAATATAACTGTCCAATGATCCCCGCATCCCCCGGAGATGCTATCCAGTTGAATGCAGTACGAAGGGGATAAATCCGTAATCCTAAAAGACCAATTGAATGGGCCATTCAACAAATCCTCTCATAGTAATTCCTCAAAGAAGAAGAGGAGGAGGGCGGGATCTCACAATGATGCGACAACACCAGAAGAATGAGAGGGAAGATTTACATTGGATGCGATTATGATGAATTGTGAAAAATTTGTAGTTTTTTCTACGATGCAAAACAGGTTTCAGAGCTTGGGCATAAAAGTAGGTACGGTCGGATACAAGAATTACTGGTATACCTCACTCTGAAGAAGTCCACCCAGCCACTCCCTTACTACATGGTGATTTCCTGTGTTTAGCTCCACCCACCACATCTGATATCTCTCCCTACACTATCTGTTTGGTTAATGGCCGTGAAGTAAGGGTGTAACAAGGTGTGCTTCGAAGCAAGGTGTGCCAAGGACTTCTGTGTCCAACTGTATTTTCGACTCCGTGAAGTAAGGGTGTGACAGGGTACACTTATTTGAAGCAAGGTGTGCCAAGGATTTCTGTGACCAACTGTACGTTCGATCGTTTAGTCTATAAATTAAATATATATATATATATATATATATATATATATATATATATATATATATATATATATATATATATATATATATATATTTATTTTTCATATTGCGAGTTTAAAAGCCGCTCATGAATGGCAGAGGCAAGAGACAGTTACATTACCTTATCAAGTAGGACAATTGATCTTGAATACAGAGCAAGACGAGATGGGATCAAGTAAAAATAGATTTGTGTTACTGTATGGACATGACTCGTGGTATGACAATAAAACAATATCCAACAGATTTAGCAGATTTTAAAACAAAGTCCTCAGAAGAATATTGGGAGTTAAATGGCGGGACAGGATTAGAAATGAAACTATAACAGAGATTACTCGAGTGCCATATTATTATTATTATTATTATTATTATTATTATTATTAAAAACCAAGCTACCATCCTATTTGGAAAAGCAAGATGCTATAAGCCCAAGGGCTTCAACAGGGATATAAAGTGCTATGAGGAAAGGAAATAAGGAAATGGATGAGATCATGGTGAGGGGTAGACGGAGATGATTTGGGTATGCCCTTCGCTCTCCCTAAGAGAGATAAGTTTACTAAATATTTAACTGGGCTCCACAAAGCATTTGTTCAAATGGAAAGATAAAAATTCACTTTGTTGAGTACAGTTAGCTTCATTAATTCCGGTACACTGACATCTCCTTGGCTTCCCGTGAAGTATGCCAGAATTAATGAAGCCAACTGTACAATATCAACACATCTTTAACAGCTGAAGAAGTCAAAATAAATTTGCCGATATTAACATCTCTTTTTAGCTTTCTGCTCTCCCTTCGTTCCCATTTCCTTGTTTCAATTCTGCTGTCCAACTTCTTTATAACATTACTTCTTAATCCAATTGCGAGGTTTCCGAAGTTGAATTTTGTCTCTTAATGGGCCCCCGGGTCCCGATACTGCCCCATGTCAAAATCTAAGAAATCCGTTCGAATTAATGTTAAAGGTGAATTTGCATGGCAGTTGTTAGCTTCGTTTGGTAGGGGTTGAGATTGACATATCATATTCATTTGATTTTTAATACATTTAAATTTTCTAAGTCAACCTAATAGTGTGTATGTATATATATATATATATATATATATATATATATATATATATATACACATATGCATATATATATATATATATATATGCATTTATATATATATATATATGTGTGTGTGTGTGTGAGAGTTTTGCGTGCGCTTGTATGTTTATATATATATATATATATATATATATATATATATATATATATATATATATATATACATATATATATATATATATATCATAAATATGCATATGCATGTACAACTACATATGTGAAAAAGATGCATTAAAGTAGCCTCCATCATTCCCACGCACACATACATTTAATATCACACGTATTCCATGTGAATATAAATTACAAAAGTACCATGGTACACATCAAGTGATAGTGTCACCATCTGGTGTATGTGTATGATAGAGTGTACTCACAAAAACCCATTTAAAAAAAAAAAAAAAAAAAAAAAAGATTTGTTCCGAACCTTTTCAGAGCACGAAAGATAACATCTTGGGAAGTCATTGTGCCCAGCTAAGTCCATAATGTACCTAAACTTAATTCCTGACAGCGCTGAGTCCGACATACCTCCTGCCACGTCTATTGGCTGCTCCTCTTGCATAATGCTTTGTCATCCTCTTTTATAGATCCTCTAAGAAGCCTAGTTTCATTCTTTTATGCAACCGACGTTTAGTAGCATTTGAAGCTTACAGGACGGGCGACGGTGATATTTCGGTAGAGTCCCACCCATAGTCATGCTATAAAAAAAATTGTTAGTACATAGGAGCTTGATGTTTTTTTTTTTTTTTTTTTTCGCGAGCGAAGCGGGCGCACGGCTGAGCAAAAACCATTAGATTTCGGTAATATTTCGATAGAGTCTAATCGTTTTTGCTCCATCAAAATCCTATGTACTGGCAAAGTGGCAAGGGGTAATGGCCGTGGGTGGGACTCTACCGAAATATTACCCATTCGACATGTAATCCCTGGCGAATACAATGTCACGGTGCAAGATGTTGCCGGTTAGACTTCAGCTGAGCGAAACCGACCCAAGAGAATCTCTTACGCCACCAGATCGACTTTCAAGCCTTCAGCTGAGCGAAACCGACCCAAGAGAATCTCTTACGCCTCCAGATCGGCTTTCATCCTCCACGCCGTGATCGCGAGAGTGGATCTCATCGTTTAAGGAAAAGATAACCGAAAAATCGCTTGAGAAAACCAAGATTAACGACCATGAACGCTCTCGGCTCGAATGACACTGACTGTTGGAAAATACACGTATTGTCGTAGCTCGGATCACGTTGATAATAGGGGCTCTATTTAATGATATAGAGCAAATCTATAAATCTCTCATTTAGATAGCTAGCCCGAGTTGATAATCATTCTCCTATTTCTTTCTAAAGCTTGAAATTGCTTGTCATTTATGACTTATTTAATGTAGCTCAGCTTTCTGGTGGGACAAAGATGATATCTAGTGACGAAAGATTTAAAAACATTATTCCTTTCAAAGAAATTTCAAAGACAGCCTAAGAGGTACTTAGATGAGAGAGAGAGAGAGAGAGAGAGAGAGAGAGAGAGAGAGAGAGAGAGAGAGAGAATTGACAAGACTGCAAAAGACATTAGACGATCGAGGGATAAGGTTTGGCTTCTCGTACCTTTATATGAGAGAGAGAAAGAGAGAGAGAGAGAGAGAGAGAGAGAGAGAGAGAGAGAGAGAGAGAGAGAGAGAGAGAGAGAGAGAGAGAGAATTGACAAGACTGCAGAAGACATTAGACGACCGAAGGATAAGGTTTGGCTTTTTCGTGACTTTATATGAGAGAGAGAGAGAGAGAGAGAGAGAGAGAGAGAGAGAGAGAGAGAGAGAGAGAGAGAATTGACAAGACTGCAGAAGACATTAGACGACCGAAGGATAAGGTTTGGCTTTTCGTGACTTTATATGAGAGAGAGAGAGAGAGAGAGAGAGAGAGAGACTCTCATTTATGTCTCATATCAGGATTTGCTGTCTACCATGATTTACGACAGAAGAAAACTGATGGAAACAACAACTTTTAGTTACTCTGTCAAGTTTATAATTATACTTATTTGACGGTCCATAGCTTACGCCTCTCTCTCTCTCTCTCTCTCTCTCTCTCTCTCCTCTCTCTCTCTCTCTCTCTCTCTCTCTCTAAAGCGCTATTGCAGTCCCCTTATTTCTCTCTTTTTACAAAGCATAGTTCCCATCTCTCTCTCTCTCTCTCTCTCTCTCTCTCTCTCTCTCTCTCTCTCTCTCTCTCTCTCTCAAGTGCTATTGCAGCCTAGAAGATTGAAGACGCTAAGGGTAACTGTTAGCTTTTACTCTCTCTCTCTCTCTCTCTCTCTCTCTCTCTCTCTCTCTCTCTCTCTCTCTAAAGTGCTATTGCAGCCTACAAGATTGAAGACGCCAAGGGTAACTGTTAGCTTTTACTCTCTCTCTCTCTCTCTCTCTCTCTCTCTCTCTCTCTCTCTCTCTCTCTCTCTCCTTTTTTTAATTTCTTGCCTCATTTCTCTTGTTTTATCCGTCTTTTTCCACCACCTCTCGCGGTGAACTGTAGGCATTTTAGAGTCTTTGAAACTTTCCTTTGGCTCCTAGTCACACTTACTTTTTGCTGTCCATCTCCTCAAACTTTCATATTTTTCAATGTAACTACAAGGGTTTACCACAGATGCACTTAGGCGCTGAAGGGTCTAACAGGCCCCAGCGCCAGATTAGATATAAAAAAAAAAAAAAAAAAAAAAAAAAAAAAAAAAACTATAAATCCAGACCAATGGGAAGTCTAGAAAAATCATTTCAAAATTACATGCATAATTTTCAACTATCTCTCTCTCTCTCTCTCTCTCTCTCTCTCTCTCTCTCTCTCTCTCTCTCTCTCTCTGGGTTTATTTTGGTGCCACAGCCCAACCTCCCACATTTCCACCACAGATGAAGCTTCATAATGCTGACTCCCCTACTGCTGCTACCTCTGCGGTCATCTAAGTCCCCGGAGGAAGCAGCAGGGCCTACTGGAACTGCGTCACAATCGCTCGCCATTCATTCCTATTTCTAGCACGCTCTCTTGCCTCTCTCACATCTATCCTCCTATCACCCAGAGCTTTCTTCACACCATCCATCCACCCAAACCTTGGCCTTCCTCTTGTACTTCTCCCATCAACTCTTGCATTCATCACCTTCTTTAGCAGACAACCATTTTCCATTCTCTCAACATGGCCAAACCACCTCAACACATTCATATCCACTCTAGCCGCTAACTCATTTCTTACACCCGTTCTCTCCCTCACCACTTCGTTCCTAACCCTATCTACTCGAGATACACCAGCCATACTCCTCAGACACTTCATCTCAAACACATTCAATTTCTGTCTCTCCATCACTTTCATTCCCCACGACTCCGATCCATACATCACAGTTGGTACAATCACTTTCTCATATAGAACTCTCTTTACATTCATGCCCAACCCTCTATTTTTTACTACTCCCTTAACTGCCCCCAACACTTTGCAACCTTCATTCACTCTCTGACGTACATCTGCTTCCACTCCACCATTTGCTGCAACAATAGACCCCAAGTACTTAAACTGATCCACCTCCTCAAGTAACTCTCCATTCAACATGACATTCAACCTTGCACCACCTTCCCTTCTCGTACATCTCATAACCTTACTCTTACCCACATTAACACTCAACTTCCTTCTCTCACACACCCTTCCAAATTCTGTCACTAGTCGGTCAAGCTTCTCTTCTGTGTCTGCTACCAGTACAGTATCATCCGCAAACAACAACTGATTTACCTCCCATTCATGGTCATTCTCGCCTACCAGTTTTAATCCTCGTCCAAGCACTCGAGCATTCACCTCTCTCACCACTCCATCAACATACAAGTTAAACAACCACGGCGACATCACACATCCCTGTCTCAGCCCCACTCTCACCGGAAACCAATCACTCACTTCATTTCCTATTCTAACACATGCTTTACTACCTTTGTATAAACTTTTCACTGCTTGCAACAACCTTCCACCAACTCCATATAACCTCATCACATCCCACATTGCTTCCCTATCAACTCTATCATATGCTTTCTCCAGATCCATAAACGCAACATACACCTCCTTACCTTTTGCTAAATATTTCTCGCATATCTGCCTAACTGTAAAAATCTGATTCATACAACCCCTACCTCTTCTAAAACCACCCTGTACTTCCAAGATTGCATTCTCTGTTTTATCCTTAATCCTATTAATCAGTACTCTACCATACACTTTTCCAACTACACTCAACAAACTAATACCTCTTGAATTACAACACTCATGCACATCTCCCTTACCCTTATATAGTGGTACAATACATGCACAAACCCAATCTACTGGTACCATTGACAACACAAAACACATATTAAACAATCTCACCAACAATTCAAGTACAGTCACACCCCCTTCCTTCAACATCTCAGCTTTCACACCGTCCATACCAGATGCTTTTCCTACTCTCGTTTCATCTAGTGCTCTCCTCACTTCCTCTATTGTTATCTCTCTCTCATTCTCACCTCCCATCACTGGCACCTCAACACCTGGAACAGCAATTATATCTGCCTCCCTATTATCCTCAACATTCAGCAAACTTTCAAAATATTCCGCCCACCTTTTCCTTGCCTCCTCTCCTTTTAACAACCTTCCATTTCCATCTTTCACTGTCTCTTCAATTCTTGCGCCAGCCTTCCTTACTCTCTTCACTTCTTTCCAAAACTTCTTCTTATTCTCTTCATATGACTGACCCAATCCCTGACCCCACCTCAGGTCAGCTGCCCTCTTTGCCTCACGTACCTTGCGCTTTACTTCCACCTTTTTCTCTCTATATTTTTCATACTTCTCTATACTATTACTCTGCAGCCATTCTTCAAAAGCCCTCTTTTTCTCTTCCACTTTCACCTTCACTCCTTCATTCCACCATTCACTGCCCTTCCTCATGCTGCCTCCAACAACCTTCTTGCCACATACATCACTTGCAATCCCAACAAAATTTTCTTTTACTAACTTCCATTCCTCCTCTAAATTACCAGTTTCTCTTACTCTCACCTCATCATATGCCATTTTCAACCTTTCCTGATATTTACTTTTTACCCCCGGTTTTATTAGCTCTTCAATCCTCACTACCTCCCTTTTACATCCACCTACTCTATTCCCCCACTCTTTTGCTACAACTAATTTTCCTTCCACCAAAAAATGATCAGACATACCGTTAGCCATACCCCTAAACACGTGCACGTCTTTCAATCTTCCAAACATTCTTTTAGTTACCAACACATAATCCATTAATGCCCTTTCTACTACTCTTCCATTTGCCACTCTTACCCACGTATACTTATTCTTATCTTTCTTTTTAAAGAAGCTAGCACCTATTACCATCTCTTGTTCAACACACATGTCTACCAGTCTCTCACCACTCTCATTTTCACCTGGTACGCCATACTTACCAATGACACCTTCTACCTCTCCAGCGCCCACTCTAGCATTTAAGTCACCCATAACAACTACATAATTCCTTCTACCCAGTCCTTCTACACACCTAGTTAAATCATTCCAGAACTCATTCCGATCTTCTTCACTTTTCTCACTACCTGGCCCATACGCACTGACAAACGCCCAACATTCCCTACCCAACCTAACCCTTACCCACATTAACCTAGATGATATCTCCTTCCATTCCACTACTTTACCTGTCATCCATTCACTCAGCAATAACGCCACACCCTCTCTCGCTCTTCCCCTTTCAATCCCAGACACTCTACCAGACATTTCACCAAACATCACTTCACCCTTTCCTTTCATCTTTGTCTCACACAAGGCCAATACATCCATCCTTCTACTTCTAAACATACTTCCAATCTCACATCTTTTACTCTCTATCGTACTACATCCACGCACATTTAAACACCCCAAAACTAGAGTGCGGGGAGCAGTCACTCTCCCCCCAGCTCCATCTCCTTGTCGATGTCTCGCAGGAATTTTTTACAGGAGAGGGGGTTCCCAGCCCCCTCGTCCCGTCCCTTTTAGTCGCCTCTTACGACACGCAGGGATAACGTTGGCGCTATTCTAATTTTTACATGCCCCCGCGGCCACAGGGGGCATATATATATATAAATTATATATACATATATATATATATATATATATATATATATATATATATACATCTATATTTATGTCATCTTACTGTCCTATTTTTCATGTTGTATTGACCTCCCTGGCCCCAACGCCTGTCCATATGTCCCAAAAATAAAAATAAATGCTTGCTTGAGGGTACACTCAGGCACACTATTTTATGTAATTTCTCTTCATCTTGTTTGTTTTAAAGTTTTTGTACTCTATATATGAAATATTTATTTCAATGCTGTTACTGTTCTTGAAATATTTAATTTTTCCTCGTTACCTCTCCTCACTGGGCTATTTTCCCTGTTGAGACCCCCGGGCTTATAGCCTCCAACTTATCCAGGTTGGTTGACATGAGTCTTAATATAGTTTATATATGAAATATCTGTTTTAATGTCGTTATTGTTTTTAAAATATCTTCATTTTACTTGTTCATTACTTTTTATATCGTTTATTGATTTCCTTTCCTCACAGGTCTATTTTCCCTGTTTGAGACCCCTGGGCTTATAGCATCCTGCTTTTCCAACTAGGGTTGTAGCTTGGCAAATAACAACAACAACAACAAAAACAGTAATAATAATAATAATAATAATAATAATAATAATAATAATAATAATAATAGCATTTGCTCTCCCCCGTTCCAGTGATTTTCCAACTAGGGTTGTAGCTTAGAAAACAACAACAACAACAACAATAATAATAATAATAATAATAATAATAATAATGATAACAATAATAATAATAATAATAATAATAGCATTTGCACTCCCCATTCCAAAGTCCTTCTATCTCTTTTTACCATGTTGTCCTTTACTTGCCAGGTAACTTTTTTCACTCGCGAACACACGTCGTTGTTGGCTGTCAGTTATATCTGATATTCATCTCCCCAATGCCTGAGTCATCCTGGCCTACCTGAGATGGTTTATCGCCTCATAAAAATGGCATTTAGGTTTCCCCCTCTGCTAGATTTTGCAACCACAAATCATGTTTGTTTTATTGTATTTGCTTAGTGATACTCATCTTTTTGATGCCCCTGGTCTACCTTGCCTATTCGCTTTTGTTAATTGTTTTCATAGTTTATATAGATGTTTATTTTAATGTTACTGCTCTTAAAATATTTCATTTTTCCTTGTTTCCTTTTCCTCACTGGGCTATTTTTCCTGTTTGAGCCCCTGGGCTTATAGCATTCTGCTTTTCCAACTAGTGTTGTGGTTTAGCGAGTAATAATAATAATAATAATAATAATAATAATAATAATATATCTTGGGTAGTGCCATAGCCACTGTACCATGGCCTTCCAATATGTCGGGGGTAAAGTTGTCTTGCTTGAGGGTACACTCGGGTACACTATTCTATCATATTTCTCTTCCTATGGGTATTTTTTTTTTTTGTAGTTCACATATGAAAGATTTATTTTAATGCTTTTACTATTCTTGAAATATTTTATTTTAATTGTTTATCACTTCTCTTGTAGTTTACTTATTTCCTTTCCTCGCTGGACTAAGGAAAAAATAGCCCAGTGAGGAAAGGAAATAAGGAAATATATAAACGATATAAGAAGTAATGAACCACTAAAATAAGATATTTCAAAAACGTCAACAACATTAAAACAGATATTTCATATAAAAACTATAAAAAGTCTTATGTAAGCCTGTTCAACATAAAAACATTAGCTGCAAGATTGAACTTTTGAAGTCCTACCGATTCAACTACCCGATTAGGAAGATAATTCAACAACTTGGTCATAGCTGGAATAAAACTTCTTGAGTACTGTGTAGTATTGAGCCTCATGATGGAGAAGGCCTGACTATTAGAATTAACTGTATGCTACGTTTTATGAACTGGATGGAACTGTCCGGGAAGATCTGAATATAAAGTAATGATCAGAATTATGAAAAAATCTTGCCCAGAACTAGATCCAGGAAGGACATTTAGCGTGTTGTCAAAGTACATCAGGTGGTCGAAGGTAACCTTAGATGTCAGGATGCAAGAAAACCTCAAAACAATCAATCAACCAGAAGTTGGAGGAAAAGTAGCGGGATATGATGGCCGATGTGGTAACATCCCTGGACTGGTGAACGTCAGACTGGGATTCGAGTCCTGCTCAAACTCATTAGTTTTTTTTTTTATCGCCGCAGCCTTACCATCCTTTTGAGCTGAGGAATGGTGGTTTGGAAGAGCCTATTTGTCTATCTGCTGTGTCATCAGGAGCCAATTTCCTGGCCCCTCCTTGGTCCTAGCTTGGGTGGAGAGGGGGACTTGGGCGCTAATCATATGTATATATGGTCATTGTCCTAGGGCATTGTCCTGCATGATAGGGCAAAGTCAGTCTCACTTGCCCCTGCCATTCATGGGCGGTCTTTAAACCTTTAAAAACCCCCGTGCAGCAATATTCAACAGGGAACACAGTCTCCATCGAAGTCTGTCTTTCCTTCAAAGGTCCATTCATCATTTCTTCAAATTGACCCCAAATGGTAACCGTTATAAGCCCCCTTTTAGGATCAACCACCTCACAAAACTCCCTCAGTGTTAGAGATATACAATTTCTCCTAAGGTCAGCTTCAACATAGATAGATAGATAAATAGATAGATAGATGGATAATTTATAGACCACAGCTACAAAGTTTTACCATATATAGATAACCTATAACAAAATGCCCTCAAAGTTACTCATTTACAATTACTCTTTCTCAAACGGCTATAAACCACAAAATAACAATATATAAAAGAGCACAGACAAAGTATACAAATAAGAAAACAAAAAGATGAATCAACCTACCACATTAACTGTACACCATCAAAATCTTATGGATTAATTGACATGTCTTATCAAAAGTGAAAGTTTCATTAAAAAAATTACAATACCAAAAGAACAGTAGCCTACTATATCGTTTGAGTGATTATACTTGAAGGCTAGATTAGCCCTAGATCGGTCCTGGATTAAACCCTAGGCTACGCAAGGAGGTTTAATAACATTATTTAACCTCCTCGAGGCTAGGTGGTCGATAACAACTGCTAGAAGGGACAAGGTAATAGGAGTCTCTTCTTCCTCCAGGGTCCTGTAGGAAAAAAATTAGCCTCTCATACTTGCTAAACTTATAAATCTCTCTCAAATGTTCTCTAATTGGGAGACTCCAATCTCACTGTATCTTTATGAAGAAGGGAATTGACAAACAGAGCAGAGAGATGGACT
>NC_090729.1:187525975-187542902 GCF_036898095.1 Palaemon carinicauda | reverse complement strand
CTTTGACACATCTAAAATCCTTTTAACACACTCTCTCTCTCTCTCTCTCTCTCTCTCTCTCTCTCTCTCTCTCTCTCTCTCTCTCTCTCTCTCTCTCTCTCTAGATCATAAAACTCTCTAAACTTTTAAAACTAATTTGCTCTCTCTCTCTCTCTCTCTCTCTCTCTCTCTCTCTCTCTCTCTCTCTCTCTCTGAGTAAATGAAGTTCTACATATGAACTAAAATGGCTTTGACACATCTAAAATCCTTGTAACACTCTCTCTCTCTCTCCTCCTCTCTCTCTCTCTCTCTCTCTCTCTCTCTCTCTCTCCTCTCATCTCTCTCTCTCTCTCTCACCAAAACAGAGCCATGTAAATCACATTTTTTTTCGCTGTATGTAACTCAATAATTACCTACCAACTGGTACCTAATACAGCACTATAAAAACACAAACTCTTTCAAAAGTTTCAAATATGTTACATACTTTAGCCATCTTTCAAAGTAGACGAATTAGACAAACAATGTAACTCCCCGCTTTCTAAAAGTATTTTCTCTAAAAAAGACTATATGCTTTAGGATTAATAACATTCTAGATTACCAAGCGTAATTATACCTATCATTAATGAGTTCTCCTCCCTCAAGAAATGGGTTAATTCCTCATAAAAGGAATGTTTTTTTTCATTTAATATCAAACACATATAAGACACACATGAGATATCGAACTTTTAGAGAATATACTTATTGAAAATCATAATGTTTACAATGTGCTTAAACATTAGTTTTTTAATATTAACTTAGAGATAAAGGTTATAAGAGAAGAAAAAGAAGAAGAAGATGAAGAAGAAGAAGCAGCAGCAGGGAGAGAAGAAGAAGAAGAAGAAGAAACAGGTGGAAGAAGAAGAAGAAGAAGAATCAGGAGAGAGAGAAGAAGAAGAAGAAAAAGAAGAAGAAGAAGAAGAAGAAGCAGGAGGGAGAGAAGAAGAAGAAGAAGAAGCAGGAGGGAGAGAAGAAGAAGAAGAAAAAGAAGAAGAAGAAGAATCAGGAGAGAGAGAAGAAGAAGAAGAAAAAGAAGAAGAAGAAGAAGAAGAAGCAGGAGGGAGAGAAGAAGAAGAAGAAGAAGCAGGAGGGAGAGAAGAAGAAGAAGAAAAAGAAGAAGAAGAAGCAGGAGGGAGAGAAGAAGAAGAAGAAGAAGAAGAAGAAGAAGAAGAAGAATCAGGAGGGAGAGATGAAGAAGAAGAAGAAGAAGAAGAAGACGATGATGGTGAAGAAGAAGAAGCAGGAGGGAGAGAAGAAGAAGAAGAAGAAGAAGAAGAAGAACAACAACAACAACAAGGCTATTATAGGTGCCACATGACATGTCTCACTCGCACATAAGCAAACACAGAGGGGCGGGCCACCTGTAATCGGCAACGTCGACAGGTGGGGGACCAATTATTACTTCACAGTCCATCATTCACTAAAGAGAAGTCGACCACAAGACTGTCCAAGAAGCTGGGCTGCGTTCTGACGTCTCCTCCTATTAGATTGGTTGATTGATGAAAGATATATTGAAGGTATGTAATTGCGAAATTATCGCTATTTATTATATTGGGGATTCTATAAATGAGTTTGAGATTGAGAAATTATATTGGGGATTCTATAAATGGGTATGAGATTGAGAAATGATATTGGGGATTCTATAAATGAGTTTGAGATTGAGAAATTATATTGGGGATTCTATAAATGGGTATGAGATTGAGAAATGATATTGGGGATTCTATAAATGAGTTTGAGATTGAGAAATTATATTGGGGATTCTATAAATGAGTTTGAGATTGAGAAATTTTATTGGGGATTCTATAAATGAGGTTGAGATTGAGAAATTATATTGGGGCTTCTATAAATGAGTTTGAGATTGAGAAATTTTATTGGGGATTCTATAAATGAGTTTGAGATTGAGAAATTATATTGGGGATTCTATAAATGAGTTTGAGATTGAGAAATTATATTGGGGATTCTATAAATGAGTTTGAGATGGAGAAATTATATTGGGGATTCTATAAATGAGTTTGAGATTGAGAAATTATATTGGGGATTCTATAAATGAGTTTGAGATGGAGAAATTATATTGGGGATTCTATAAATGAGTTTGAGATTGAGAAATTATATTGGGGATTCTATAAATGAGTTTGAGATGGAGAAATTATATTGGGGATTCTATAAATGAGTTTGAGATTGAGAAATTATATTGGGGATTCTATAAATGAGTTTGAGATTGAGAAATTATATTGGGGATTCTATAAATGAGTTTGAGATTGAGAAATTATATTGGAGATTCTATAAATGAGTTTGAGATTGAAAAATTTTATTGGGGATTCTATAAATGAGTTTGAGATTGAGAAATTTTATTGGGGATTCTATAAATGAGTTTGAGATTGAGAAATTATATTGGGGATTCTATAAATGAGTTTGAGATTGAGAAATTATATTGGGGATTCTATAAATGAGTTTGAGATTGAGAAATTATATTGGAGATTCTATAAATGAGTTTGAGATTGAGAAATTATATTGGGGATTCTATAAAGGAGTTTGAGATTGAGAAATTATATTAGAGATTCTATAAATGAGTTTGAGATTGAGAAATTATGTTGAGGATTCTATAAATGAGTTTGAGATTGAGAAATTATATTGGGGATTCTATAAATGAGTTTGAGATTGAGAAATTATGTTGGGGATTCTATAAATAGTTTGAGATTGAGAAATTATATTGGGGATTCTATAAATGAGTTTGAGATTGAGAAATTATGTTGGTGATTCTATAAATGAGTTTGAGATTGAGAAATTATATTGGGGATTCTATAAATGAGTTTGAGATTGAGAAATTACGTTGGGGATTCTATAAATGAGTTTGAGATTGAGAAAATATATTGGGGATTCTTTAAATGAGTTTGAGATTGAGAAATTATATTGGGGAATCTATAAAGGAGTTTGAGATTGAGAAATGATATTGGGGATTCTATAAAGGAGTTTGAGATTGAGAAATTATATTGGGGATTCTATAAATGAGTTTGAGATTGAGAAATTATATTGGGGATTCTATAAATGAGTTTGAAATTGAGAAATTATATTGGGGATTCTATAAATGAGTTTGAGATTGAGAAATTATATTGGGGATTCTATAAATGAGTTTGGAAATGAGAAATTATGTTGGGGATTCTATAAATGAGTTTGAGGTTGAGAAATTATATTGGGGATTTTATAAATGAGTTTGAGATTGAGAAATTATATTGGGGATTCTATAAATGAGTTTGAGATTGAGAAATTATATTGGGGATTATATAAATGAGTTTGAGATTGAGAAATTATATTGGGGATTCTATAAATGAGTTTGAGATTGAGAAATTATATTGGGGATTCTATAAATGAGTTTGAGATTGAGAAATGTTTCATTGGTAATGTAATTCGATTTTGATGTTTATTACACAAAAAAGGAAGGGAAAATTATATATGATTAAATGTTGCATTGAGCCAAATTATATCTAATTTAGGATATGATTTTATTTTTGGGGGGGGTGGGATAGGGACAAAATGTTCATTGATAATGTAATTTGATTTTGATGTTAATTACACAAAAAGGAAGGGTAAAATATATAAGATTAAATGTTGCATTGAGCCAAATTATATCTAATTCGGGATATGTTTTTTTTTGGGGGGGAGGGGGGACAAAATGTTCATTGATAATGTAATTTGATTTTGAAGATGATGATTACACAAAAACGAAAAAGGGTTAAATTATATCAAATTAAATGATGAACTCAGGCAAATTAATCTAATTCCGGATATAGATAAGTTTTGAAGACAGAAATTAGCAATGGCTTCGGGGTATAATCACGTTGTTTGGACAGAGATATGCATTGATAATGTAATTCTATTTTGATTAGGATGATTACACAAAAAACAAAGGAAGGGTAGATGATATGAAATGAAATGTTACCCTTCAAAAAATAACATATAATTCATGATAAAATCGGGTTTTTTAATGTCTCTACATCAATCTCTTATTCTAGAAAAGGAGATTTAATGAAAAATATTCCTCACGACTACGACAATGTGGATGCGAAACCACAGTTAGTGACAAATTAATTACTTTTGAACATTTCTATAAACAAATAAATATCCAAAGATAGTTTCGAAGGCAGCATAAAGAGTAAAAACAACGAGAGAGAGAGAGAGAGAGAGAGAGAGAGAGAGAGAGAGAGAGAGAGAGAGAGAGAGAGAGAGAGAGAGTCACGTATAGTTGTTACCAAACCACATCGTGACGAATTAATTACGTTTGAGAATTTATATCAACAAAAGCAAATATGATGATAGTTTTTGTAGGTAGCACTAATATAAAAGCAAAAAGGAAGAGAGAGAGAGAGAGAGAGAGAGAGAGAGAGAGAGAGAGAGAGAGAGAGAGAGAGAGAGAGAGAGAGAGAGTCACGTATAGATGGTACCGCTAGATGTCACTAGTAGCGCGGGAAACCTGACCTCTGCCATAACCTTTCCCGCCAGAACTTTATGACCTTGCCACCAGAGGGCAGAAGGGATCAAGGGTCAATTTTCAGCACGGTGACAAGAAAGTTAAACTCTCTCACATCGGAAACCTCCCAGCCATATGGAGTCTAAGCTATTGTCGACTGTTTTCCGTCAGTAATATTTGTTCGTAGGAATGTTATACTGGTTGATAAATTAGATTAATATATGATACATACCGAGAGTATGTATGTATATATATATACATATATATATATATATATATATATATATATATATATATATATATATATATATATATATATATACATATATATATATATATATATATTATATATATATATATATACCTGTATATATATATATATATATATATATATATAAATATATATATATATATACCTGTATATATATATATATATATATATACATATATGTGTGTGTGTGTGTGTGTGTGTGTGTGAGGAGAGAGAGAGAGAGAGAGAGAGAGAGAGAGAGAGAGAGAGAGAGAAAGAGAGAGAGAGAGGGGGTTCTCCTATCTTTAAAACACATAGATAATATTCGTTTTCATGTTATATCAATAAGTATCTTATTATAATGCTTTCCTACACAAAATTTCAGTTTTATTTTGCAATCAGAAATCTTATGTACTGTTTGCAAAACCATAATAATAATTATTTTACTCTGTGAAATGGCTTCTTATCAGGATCTATGTATTGCATGTAAAAAACTTTTATATGGATTTCTTCACAGATTTTTTATTGATAATACAAGTTTATTCATTTTTTCTTCAGTATAGAGTCTGTCTGTGGATTTTTTCTGTATCGCAAATTTATTCAATATGTATTACATCGGCAAGTAATGAAATATTTATATTTTTCGGTGCTACTATAGTGTGAGGTCTACCGCCATATGACGCCTACCCAGGTAGAGGGTGAGGTCTACCGCGTGACCAGCCTCCCAGAGCCCCGCACCTAACCATAAAAAAAACGTGACCTGTCCAACGTGAACTGCCCATATAAAAGGAAGCAAATGGAGCTCCTAAATCTTGCTACTGGTCGACCAAGGGAATGGCCCATGCCAACAAGAACTATTGGCTATAATCTACAATAAGCAAACAAACATACTTCTACATAAGTACGCTAAAACGATGATTCTGTTGGTCGTCAGCTGTTCCAGTCTCATCTTGATAATTTTTTGCTGGAAGGAGATGAGAAGAAATTCCAATGACCTATTTGTGTCATTCTTAGAATATGTACGAAGTGTGTATCGCTAGGATAAATGTACGGAAATATATGATAACATGTTTGATGTACGAAGAGTGTATCGCTAGAATAAATGTATGGAAATATATGATAACATGTTTATTTTTACTTTTATTCATTTTTTTTAATGCAATTAGAAATCCAATTAACTATTTCAGGTATTTCTAAGATATGTTTAAATTAAGTGTTTGTTGCTTAAACAAATGTATGAAATGTGTTTTATCTATGAGGGACGGATAAATCAGCAGTAGACCTCACGCTATAGTGCTAACGGGAGGTAGATCTCACGCTATAGTGTGGTAGACCTCACGCTATAGTAGCACCTATTTTTCTTTCTTGACTTTCAATTTGCAAAATACTCCGAGTATATCATTATCATCCTCTTCATCTCCTCCTACGCCTATTGACGCAAAGGGCCTCGGTTAGATTTCACAGTCGTCTCTATTTTGTGTTTTTAAATCATTTCTCCAATCATCTCCTACTTAACACTTCATATTCTTCAACTATATAGGTCTGGGTCTTCCAATTCTTCTAGTGCCGTGTAGAGCCCAGTTAAGAGTTTGGTGAACTAACCTCTCTTGGGGAGTGCGAAGAGCATGCACTAACCATCTCCATCTACCCCTCACCATGATCTCATCCATATACGGCACTCGAGTAATCTCTCTTATAATTTCATTTCTAATTTTGTCCTACTATTTAACTCCCAATATTTCTTCTTTTTTTTTGGGGGGGGGGGTTTGTTCTGTAATCTATAAAATCTGTTGGATATTGTTTTGAGTCTGTATATATATATATATATATATATATATATATATATATATATATATATATATATATATATAGACACACACACACACATATATATATATATATATATATATATATATATATATGTACTTATATATATATATATATATATATATATATATATATATATATAGTATTTATATGTACATATATATATGTGTGTATATATATATATATATATATATATATCTATATATGCATATGTATATATATATATATATATATATATATATATATATATATATATCGCAAAGTAAAATACACTGATGAATCTCAACAAAGAGGCAGGTTGCATTAACACTTGTTTATAACTTTGAAACTTCAATACCAGGAACTTCTCTCAACCAAAACGTAATTTTAATGAAAAAGAGCAATTTAATAGCAATTCTCTTTCTCTTTAATGAAGAAGAAATTGCGGTGTAACTCGCCAATGGAGCTTTAATTGTTTTATTTGAATCTCTCTCTCTCTCTCTCTCTCTCTCTCTCTCTCTCTCTCTCTCTCTCTCTCTCTCTCTCTCTCTCTCTCTCAATATAAATATTCTTAAACTTTGAACTATATCACCTTATTTATTCTCTCTCTCACTCTCTCTCTCTCTCTCTCTCTCTCTCTCTCTCTCTCTCTCTCTCTCTCTCTTTCTCTCTCTCTCTCTTATCAATATATATATATATATATATATATATATATATATATATATATATATATATATATATATATATATATATATATATATGATTTAAGTGATCTAATTATTATTATGCTTTAAGGAAAGAAATTGGGTTCTCTCTCTCTCTCTCTCTCTCTCTCTCTCTCTCTCTCTCTCTCTCTCTCTCTCTCTCTCTCTCTCTCTCTCTCTCTTAATATAAATATTCTTAAACTTTGAACTATATCACCTTATTTATTCGTACTCTCTCTCTCTCTCTCTCTCTCTCTCTCTCTCTCTCTCTCTCTCTCTCTCTCTCTCTCTCTCTCTCTCAATATAGATATTCTTAAACTTTGAACTATATCACCTTATTTATTCGCTCTCTCTCTCTCTCTCTCTCTCTCTCTCTCTCTCTCTCTCTCTCTCTCTCTCTCTCTCAACTTTATAATTTAAGTTTTTATCTTTTTTATTCTTTTCGTTTTTACGACAAAGATAAACTTCGATGTGACAGAGCTATAATAAAACGGGACTAATAAAAACTATTTTAAATTGCTCCCAGATAATAACGTCTTTACTACCTGTTCCAAAGACGCGTGCCTTTTATTGATCTCAAAACCAGCAGAATTCGACCTTATGGCGTAAGCCCGGAAGGGTCATAATCCCACTGATATTTTTCCTTTTCTCGTGTGCAGGGAAATTAACTCCTTTTGGTTATCCCATTTATGGGCTAATATTGCTTGTAATGAATTCCCAAATGACAATGGAAGTAAATACTGTAAATCAATGGGATTTTCGCCCTAAAGAGCATCGCTCATAAGGATTCCTTTTGCTTATCAGAGCTCATTCGTCTGATAATTCGTGGAAGGTTATCACCAGGTATGTTTATATGCAAATCTCTTTCCAGTTTCTTATAGTTTATTAGTCTGTGTAATTTGGCTGTTCATGCAGGAGTTTTTTCTATTATATAAGAAAAAAATATGGCAATTTACCATTGACAGACGACACCCATCTTTCACTAATCAAACCATTAGGTAGAAAATTGCTTGCGTTCTTTCAATCACATAACGAAAAGCTCGTCAGCTTTCACAGCTCATCGGGTTTAACAATACAGCAAAGGTAGTTAACGAGATAGAAAGAAACAAGTAATTATCCTTTGGGGGAAATAATGCAGAAAAATTTCTCAGCATCTCTACTTAGTGTTAATTGTTTTCAATCTTTGCAGTGTTAATTCTGTCGACAATGTTGCCATGCACAAAAAATCATCTCATTTGGTTAGTCAAGATAAAGCTAGCCTTATGCTACCAAGGACCCTTGCCTGGAGGCGGACTGTAAATGGCGTAGGGCATTAAAATGAATAAGAAGCCTAGTATGGACCTAAGGGCTCGGTTACCCAAACAATACCTATAGCTGTGAAGATTATTTGATCTCGTCTTCTGCAGTTAGCAGACAGTTTCAGGATAAGAATGTTGCATAAGATTTTGACTTGCTTGTTTCAAAATGTTTATGTTTATTTTTCTAATTTTATCGCTGCTAATTATTTGCTATTTTCATTTTCATTTGGTATCGTAGATCATAATGTTGTAGGAAAAATATTATGAAGAGAAACTGAAAATTGATTCATTAATCCATGATTTTGACGTCCCGAGTGACAAAAGTCACTGAGTGCCAACGGTCACTGAGTCCCAACGGCCACTGAGTGCCAACTGTCACTAGATGCCAACGGACACAGAGTGACAATGGCCACTGGGTACCAATGGCCACTGAGTGTCAATGGTCACTGAGTGCCAACGGTCACTGAGTGCCGATGGCCAGTGAGTGTCAACGGTCACTGAGTGCCAACGGTGACAAAGTGTCAACGGTCACTGTGTATTAACAGTCACAGACGCCCAAGTGTCAACGGTCACAGAATGCCAATGGTCACAAAGTGTCAACGGTCACTGAGTGCCAACGGTCACAAAGTGTCAACGGTCACTGAATGCCAACAGTCACAAACTGTCACCGGTCACTTAGTGCCAATGGTCACAAAGTGTCAACGGTCACTGAGTGCCAATGGTGACAAAGTGTCAACGGTTACTGAGTGCCAACGGTCACAAAGTGTCAACGGTCACAAAGTGTCAACGGTCACTGAATGCCAACAGTCACAAACTGTCAACGGTCACTTAGTGCCAATGGTCACAAAGTGTCAACGGTCACTGAGTGCCAACAGTCACAGTGCTCCTTCCATTCCTAAGCACCAACGGTCACTGAGTCATCGAACACCAACTGTACCTAAGTGCCACCAGTTACCGAGTGCCAACAGTCACCGACACCGTCCGATGGGGAGAGAGCCATCAAAAAAAATAAATGTTAAAGTTAAGAAGGGATGAATTTTACTACGTTATCTTATTATAATGATTATATAATAATAAATCATATTATCCCAATATATATCCTCTGTGGGTCGCATTTATGATATATTTCCTGATGCTGTACTTACCTGATAGATTACTTATTTTTATAATGGTCAATTTAGAAATACTTTATTTCAAATTCAAACTAGAATTCAGACTGCGCATAGTGCTGCCATCTGTCATTCGTTCCACAACTGTGTCAGAAGTCCTTGAATAGAAAAAATAGTTCCAGCTATCGTCATCCTTTGCTTATAGAGACGAGCCTTCGTTGCGATCATGGGACTCTTCGTAAGTATAATATCCGTTGATTTCTGAGTGTCAAAACGTTATTATAAGTGCGGAGTATTGTGTGAAAAGTAAGACGACTCATTTATTACTGTCTTTGTTAAGTTTAATGTATCTTCTGTGTAATGGGGAATTTTATGGATTTTAGGTGTTGTGGGTAAGGTTTCGAACTTTTTGTATCTTTTCTATTTATTTTTATGGTATTCCTTTACGCAGTTTCTTATCCGTGTTATAAGTAAAGTACACAACGCTTTTCTCAAAACTCATATTGCTAGAATGGACATGGGTAATTTAAATAGTAATATGATCATTTGCTTTAACCTACTAGTATTCAGTAATTGACTAAATTTTCCCTCTATTTTTTCCAGACATCTGGACTTGTCAATGAGTGAAGTGGGCGTTCTAGTGAACAAAGTCATTTTGCTTCTAGTAAAAAATTATATTTGAATCTGGAAACTGGATAAAAGGGTATTTTGTCGATCCAGTGAACGAGGGCAATTTGCGTTCCAGCATTTGACATCTTGTGTTAAGGTAAGGACCTTCCAAATAAATTTATATATTTATAATACTGCAAGCCAATCCTCCCGGTCAGGGGCGGAGCTCCTGGATTTGGGGAGGATATTTTTCGTACGGTAGTCTTAAACTATCCTTGGGCAGAAGGATGGCTTGCTATTAAAGCATGTGAATCCTTGTTGTAAGAAGTTTGTAATAAGATTGTAACTTGAGCAAGTTTTAAAGTTTCTACTTTAGAACTTTTTAACGTCTTAAACTACATTTGTAATTGGCATATAGCCCTTAATGGTTAAAGGATTTTCTTAAAAGCTTGGTTATTAAACTTGGGTTCTAACACTTGAACTTATCTCACATTGTCAAATTTCTGTACTTAAAAGAACTTGTGCATAGTTTGAAATCCAATCGATAAATAGCAGCTTGAACTGGTCTTTATTGGTATTTTATCAAAGTTACTACTTACTATGGTATTCTAACAATTTGAATTGGGTTTTAATGCTATGTAATCGGTTTAAGTCTTTAGCAGTAAGCCAACTTTTTATGAAATTTTATGGACTGTCATTGACGAATGTTGCCTTTTCCACAGGTTCTACTTTCGTCGTGAGGAACATTGGCTAATTTAGATATTCGACTCTGCACTGTGCTACTGGTTAGTCGAAAGAATCTTCGAAACTTATGAATTATAAACGGCGAAAAGATAGTTTGCTGTTCATCTACGAACTGTTATTCGGTTGCACACAAATGGAAGACTTAAGGATTGGATTGGTTCTGCTCTCTTGAAGAATGAGATTGGTTTCGTCTACAATACTACGTTGGAGGAGGAAAAACTGCAGCATGTACGGTTAGGGAAAGATCATCTTCGCCTGGAGAAGAATGTAGATTCATCTGGCTCTACAATAATAAATTATAGTTCTAGTTCCAGTATATTACACTGGAAATTCTTATTGCAATATATAAAACTGGAAAATACTTTACTATTTAGTGTAAAATTAAATCTGTACTTAAATGCGTATTTTAGTTTTTACATTTTTATTTCCTCCCAACCTGTCCATGTAAATGTGCTTATTTAAGGCATGTTTATTGTACTTCGTAAAAGTTATACTTTGTGTCCCACAGCAGTTTTTCACAATATATTACTTGATCGATACAAATTTTCAAATAAGAAAGGTAATGTTACTAGAGTTTCAATAACAAAAATTTGTTTACTGGTTGGAGGTGTTCAACAAGGTATTAAGTGAAATGTACGATTAGCTAAAGATAGTTTGCCTGGAGAAGTTGATTCATCTGCTCTACAATAATAGATTCTAGTTCTAGTTCCAGTATATTACACTGGAAATTCTTACTGCAATATATAAAACTGCAAAATCCTTTGTAGTATTTAGTGTAGAATTAAATTGTATTTAATACGTATTGTAGTTTTTGAATTATTTCCTCCTAACCTGTTTAAGTAAATGTGCTTATTTTAAGCAATGTTTATTGTACTTCGTAAAATTTATTCTTTTTTTTTAAGTCTCGCAGCAATTTTTTATTTCATTTGACTTGATCACTACAAATTTTCAAATAAGAAAGGTAATGTTACCGGGGTTTCAATAACAAAAATTATTACTGGTTGGTGTTCAGCAAGGTATTAAGTGAAAGGCACAAGTATTTAGCGGGATAGATTATGGCATAAGTCTTTAAATATAATAGATCATTTTCTATTGGAGATATTAATAGAGGCTTTTTGAAGCGAGTATTGTCAACATTACGTTAAGTTTTTTTTCTTACTTTTTTAACTGATCTACTCGTCCAGCTGAACTCTTTTAGAAGGCTTGGCTGGACTTTGGTATACTAACAACCTTAAGATTAATTCTGGCTCTACTACGTGACTGGGAGGTGCTTTAAAAATTAACCCCATGCCTGCCAATCTCTGAATTGGGAGTTTTAGATTTTGTATTAAATTGAATCTGACTAAACCTTTTCTAATGAATTCTCAAAAGGGTATATTAGATTTGAGTAATATATTTGGAGCCCCTCCCGCACGAGGGGCACAATGACTTGCCAGCAATTCTCTTACACTATTACTAGATCGAACCGCCTAAAACGTGCAGTAAGCACTGACAGGCAAACATAAGACTTGGGTCAGTCGCGGGCCAGAGTGAAGTGATTATGTGCTAGCTGTCATAGCCAGTGTCAATCCAATGCCTCCACAACGGGCAACGGCATTTAGATAGTTTGTGGTTTGTTTGTCTATGACTTTAACGCTCTTGATTGCCCAAAGCAGGCAGTAAGCACAGGCAGCCAAACACAAGTTTTGAGTCAGTCGTGGGGCAAAGACCAGTCGGTTATGCTAGGCAGTGTCTTCCCTAGTCAGAAGTGTCGGTCCAGTTCTTCATTAACAGGCACGGTTACATTAATATTTAACCCGTAGCTAAACTCTTCAATGGCGTCATTCACACTCTTCTACGCTCGTGATCGTTGCCCAAACCAAAAAATCGGTAAGTTTCTGCCCGCCGTGTATTTGACCCTCTTGTGGAAGGGGCTTTACGTTAATCTCGAGAAACTATTATCCTTGTTTAGGAGACTAATTTAGCTGGAGTAATCTAGCCCAGAAAATTGTGTGTGAATTAAAGGCTTAGGTAAAGTAGACAGGGAAAACTAAAATGAGGGTTCATAATCTTGGAATGTGCGTGGAAGATATCTTAAGGTTTCTGCCTATCTAATTTCGTGGACCTATTTATAGTATGAAAACTAGCTGCTAAGGGTTCTGAACTAGTGTGTTTTCTCAGTTGCGTTGAATGTGAGCTGCTGGTTTCGGTGCTTAGCTATAGGAATAATTTATCTACTGTATCTACCCTTTTAAATATGTAAGCTTCGAGTTTGCTTTGTAGTTATTTCAGTACTTGATTGGAACAGAGCGCTATTGACGAAAAAAAAAATATAGCTGTAATTAGTCAAAGACTATATTGGACAATAGATTAGTAGAAACCTGTTCCTTTATATTGGGTAGTCTTGAAAATCCTAGCATTACTATTGAGAAGAAATAAGGAATTCAATATACACAAATGAGTGTTAAAAATTCCAAGATTAAACCAATCTAAAGGTATTTCCAATTCTTATATCCAGTCTAAATGTATATCCAATTTCTATAACCAATTAAAAACTATTTGCCGAGGATGTGGCATATTTCCACGAATAGGGCATTAGGTTGACATGAAATAACTAATAGTAGTAATAGTAGTAGTAGTATGCCACCGACTAGTAGTAGTAGTAGTAGTAGTAGTAGTAATAGTCTGCCATCGACCAGTAGTAGTAGTAGTAGTAGTAGTAGTAGTAGTATGCCACTGACCAGTAGTAGTAGTAGTAGTAGTAGTAGTCTGTCACCGACCATATTGCCTGCCAAGTCATTTTCATTTATTTTTTCATTCGTTCATTGAACATCCAACCATAGAAATCTCTTCGCCACCCAACCCCCTCCACGCCCTTAAGGCCAGCCCTCTTCCCAAGCCCCACATAAACCGAATCATAAAACTAAAACATATATATTGGAGGAAGAGCTCTTTCAATGACAAGACTGCCTTACGTAATTGTAATCAAGCTGTCCCACCACATTTCATTACCACAGGATCAACCACCTCACATCGCCCCATCCTTCACCAGGGTTTAAACTTTTAAGGTAGTTGCCTTAGTTTCATGTAATTTGCATGGTTTCAATGTAACTTTTAAGGTAAAGATATTTGTAAGGCAATTTCGGTTTTATTAGCTTCAAATTTAAGGACGTTGGAAAAATTTTAAGGTAATCTAGGAACACACGTACCTTTCCCCCTCCCCACGGCTTCCTCCACGGCCTCCTCCATGGTTGGGGGCGTACTGGGCGTAGATAGTGCAGTCAGTGCACCTCCAGTGGTGCAGTTTATGCATTGCTTACAGGCTCTCGCACCCCCACCTTGACTTATCTAAACCTATTTTATAACACATATATTCGAGCTCGCTGTCCAAAATTTTAATTCATATAGAAACTGCAGGTTTCTCCTACTCACCCCGGTTGCGCCTCAATGCTGGAACACCTCCCCGGTCCCAACACCTGGCCAATATGGCCCAAATTCATGAATCCAGTCTGCCTTCCAAAAGGTTTTCTGTATCTCCAGGGGCGCTCTGAAAACGCCTCGCTGACCAACCGTATATCCTCTTGGTATTTCTCCTCTGTGCGTGGAAAGATCTTTACCATTATATGACTGATTTTTTGTGGAGGGTTTAATTACAGTTTTTATACTAGTTTTTGTTTATCTCTAGACAGTCCTTATTCTGTATCCTGTTTGTTTGTCCATTTTGATATACACTTCTTCTGTTAATCTTTGATAAATCCTATCAGTGTTTATGTTAACAGACCTTCATAAATCATTTTCCATAATTATGATAACCTCTTAAGCAGCCTTATCATCAGCATCATTTCTGATTATATTTCTGTTTCTTTTTATATACACTTCTTCTGTTAATCTTTGATAAATCCTATCAGTGTTTATGTTAACAGACCTTCATAAATCATTTTCCATAATTATGATAACCTCTTAAGCAGCCTTATCATCAGCATCATTTCTGATTATATTTCTGTTTCTTTTTATATACACTTCTTCTGTTAATCTTTGATAAATCTTATCAGTGTCTATGTTAACAGACCTTCATAAATCATTTCCCATAGTTATGATAAACTCTTAAGCAGCCTTATCATCAGCATCATTTCTGAAATAAATGTTCCACTCGGTTGACCCCGAAACCGAATTCCTGGATAATCCCTCTGTTTACTGTTAAACTCATTAACCAATTTCTCATGGTTCCGGCAGACCATGAAGGGCCAAGTCTCTCCGTCTAGATCGGATTGACATTTTCCTGCCGACGTCGTTAAGAGAGGAGGACATGCGGAACGCCCTCTTTTACCTTCTCTCTTTTATCATCCCTCTTACCTTCCTCCTTTTGCTTTTCCTCTTACCTTCCGTCTCTTATCTTCCTCCTCTTACCTTTCCTATTTTACCTTCCCTCTTATTTCTCAACTTTTACTTTCTTTCTTATATTTCCGTCTCTTACCTTCCGTCTCTTACTTTGTCTCTTACCTTCCCTTTTTACCCTCCCTCCTCTTACCTTCCCTCCTCTTACCTTCCCTCTTTTAACTTCCCTCATCTTACCTTCCCTTCCTTTACCTTTCCTCTTTTATCTTCTCTCCTCTTACCATCCCTCCTCTTACCTCTCCTCTTTTACCTTCCTTCCACTTACCTTCCTTCTTACCTTCCCTCGTTTACCTTTCCTCTTATCATCCGTCTCTTATCTTCCCTTTTCTGCCCTCCATCCTCTTGCCTTCCCTACTCTTACCTCTCTCTTCTACCTTCCCTCCTCTTACCTTTCCTCTTCTACCTTCCCTCCTCTTTCCTTTCCTCTTCTGCCTTCCCTCCTCTTTCCTTTCCTCCTCTTACCTTCCCTCCTCTTACCTTTCCTCTTCTACCCTCCCTCCTCTTTCATTTCCTCTTCTACCTTCCCTCCTCTTACCTTTCCTCTTCTACCTTCCCTCCTCTTTCATTTCCTCTTCTACCTTCCCTCCTCTTTCATTTCCTCTTCTTACCTTCCTTCCTTATACCTTCCCTCCTCATACCTTCCTTCTTCTACCTTCCCTCCTCATACCTTCCTTCTTCTACCTTCCTTCCTCTTTCATTTCCTCTTCTACCTTCCCTCCTCTTACCTTCCTTCCTTATACCTTCCCTCCTCATACCTTCCTTCTTCTACCTTCCTTCCTCTTTCATTTCCTCTTCTACCTTCCCTCCTCTTTCCTTCCCTCCTCTTACCTTCCTTCCTTATACCTTCCCTCCTCATACCTTCCTTCCTTATACCTTCCCTCCTCTTACCTTCCTTCCTTATACCTTCCCTCTTCTTACCTTCCTTCCTTATACCTTCCCTCTTCTTACCTTCCTTCCTTATACCTTCCCTCCTCATACCTTCCTTCTTTTACCTTCCCTCTTCTTGCCTTCCTTTTTACCTTGAGCACAATGAAAGGTAAATCAGGAAACGGCATCATCCGGGAACTCTCTTGCAAGTAGAGCACATCCGATATTTTTTTTTTTTTTTTTTCATTTCTCGCCGGTGCAAATACTTTGGTTGAAATTGGTGTATGCTACTGAACCTTCATTAATTAAGTCTTGATTATAAATAGTAATGACATTTTTTAAAATTCGTTTTTCCATTAATTCGGGGATTCCTAACCTCCTTGTTCTCGCATACTCCTAGGACATTCTCGTAGGATCCTGTGTATTGTGACGGTGCCGAGTGAGGGTTGTGAACTCAAAGGCAGGATGCAATCAACCGAGTTGTTTATTAAGGAACACACTTCTTTATATACAAAACCTCAAGGCAACAGGACATGACCTGTTCGAGAGACAGACAATGTTACAGAGCAAAACGGAGACATGATCATTCAGGTTCTTTTTAGTGCGAGGGAAAAGCGCAGATACAAGCATAATATATACAAAATAATTATGTACAATTGTGTGACACACGGTTGGTACAGTATCCC
>NC_090729.1:187498475-187513475 GCF_036898095.1 Palaemon carinicauda | reverse complement strand
ATGAATCTCTATTTCTGCAGTACATGTGAATAATTCGTGATAATTAAAATCTAGAAATCTAATTTCATGTAGTATCCTGTGAAAAACATACTTTTTACTTATTCTGGGAAATTATATTTTCATATAATATTTTTTTTTTAAATTATATTTTCATGTGTTTTTTTAATAAATGCTTAAGAAAAATGGATCCAGATGGGGCTAAATCTTTCGAGAGAATTAAAATTTAAAAATCTTATTTCATGTAGCATCCTGTAAAAATATTTTTTACACTTTTTTTCTGAGAAATTATATTTTCATATAAAAAAAAAGTTTTATTTTTGAATAAATGCTTAAAAAATGGATCCAGATGGAGCTGAATCTTTCGAGAGAATTAAAATTTAAAAATCTTTTTTAATGTAGTATCTTGTAAAAATGTTTTTAACACTTTTTTTCTGAGAAATTATATTTTCATATAAATTTTTTTTTATTTTTTAATAGATGCTTATGAAAAAGAGATCCAGATGGGGCTGAATCTTTCGACAGAATTAAAATTTAAAAATCTTATTTCATGTGGTATCCTGTAAAAATATTTTTTACACTTTTTTTCTGAGAAATTATATTTTCATATAAAGAAATTTATTTTTGAATAAATGCTTAAGAAAAATGGATCCAGATGGAGCTGAATCTTTCGAGAAAATTAAAATTTATAAATTTCATTCCATGTAGTATCCTGTAAAAGATATATTTTTTTATTTACACTTTTTCTGGGAAATTATATTTTCCTATAAAGAAAAAGTTCTCTTTTCAAATAAGTGCTTATGAAAAATGGATCCAGATGGCGCTGAATCTTTCAAGAAAATTAAAATTTAAACATTTTATTTCATGTAGTTTACTGTGAAAAAAAAAATTAGTTTTTACATTTTTTTTTTTCTGGCAAATATTTTCATATAAGAAAAAAGTTTTCTCTCAAATAGATATTTATGAAACATGGATCCAGATGACGCTGAATATTTCGAGAAAATCAAAATTTAAAAATCATATTCCATGTACTATCCTGTGAAAATATGTTTTTTTATACTTTTTGGGGATAATTATATTTCCATATGGAAAAACAAATTGCTTTTCAAATAAGTGATTATGAAAAATGGATCCAGGTGGCGCCACTTCTCGTAAAGTGACATCAGAACTGATTCTCGGGTCCTTGATTTTTTTAGTTCGCCTCGAAACTCCGTAATATCCTCATTTGCGTGACTATTTCCTTTGTGTAGCAACGTCTGTGGAAACGGGTAAGTCTTTCAAGGGTTAAAATTTTGCACTTTTTGTTCGTGTTTTAAGTTTAGAAATATTCAATTATTTTCGAAGTGTATATGTGAGGTTTTCTCAGTTTTATACAGTGAAAGGATTCATGACTTTCCTTTGTGTAGTAACGTCTGTGGAAACTGGCAAATCTTTAAAGGGTTAAAATTTTTTACTTTTTGTTCGTGTTTTAAGTTTAGAAATATTAAATTATTTTCGAAGTGTATATGTGAGGTTTTCGTAGTTTTATACAGTGAATGGATTCACGAATTTCGTTGGTGCTCCGGACACAGCGTAATGACTTTTGACATATTTCTAACAAATCTGCTGTGAAAATTCATATACTTTTCGCTCAATATTGTCTTGAAACTAAATTACAATGCACAAATTTTCTCATTTCGTTATTTCTTACTCGTTTTATTGGATGAAAGAAATTTAAAGATGTAATTTTGTGGTGCACGATGGTTGGTTCCCTGAACATTTATTGAAAATATAACAGGAAGATTTTGCTTTCGTAATTAGAAATATTTTTTAGAATTTTTAAACATCCTCGGCTTTTATCAAAATCATTGCTTATTTAATGTGCTGATTTACTTTAGTCTTATTGCCCAAATTTTAACAGAATTCGTAAAATATATAAAGTCCCTACTTTAGAAGGATTTGAGTAGTTACACTAACAAATTGGTGCTCGTGTAATGCATATTAAAGCTTTGAGCTAAACCTTTCGGTATTAAATCATAAGTTTTTCAGTATAGTTTCGTTGAAGCAAATTATTCAATATCCGCAGGTTAAGAAAAAATATTTCAACTAATTCAGTTGTATCGTACAAGGATTAAGAAAAATCTAATTGCAACAGATTCTTTCTAAAATTGCCTTAATGACTGTAATATTTCTAAAGATCCAACTCATTTGGATTAAATTCGAGAGCTCTTCATAATAAAAAAAAAAGTAATGCTCAGAAAACAGGTTTCCTAGGTTAAGGGAGCTTCTAAGACAACAATGAAGGAAGTGTTCTTGACAATCGTAAATCGTATGACCATTGTGCTGGTTTTGAATATGCCATAAATTGATACATTTAGTCATCGGATATGACTTTCCCGTTGCTGAACCTGGATAACTGTTTGGAACATATAAATTTGTTTTGTATTTTTACGATACTAATTACATGCTAGTTTTTTTGTAAGGTTAAGCTTTTTATTTTCTCTTAAAGAATAGGGATTGGCAGTTACTGCAACTAGAAAATGAGTTCATGGTAAAATTTCTTATATCTGGAAGCCTGGTAACTTAGCTGAGGATATTGATCTTATATTGGTTTTTGTAAGCATGGTAGTTTGTTTTAAACGAATAGGTTGTTGCTCTTAATGAAGTTCAAATATAGTTAAATCCTAAAACTCAATGGTACGGTCAACCAGGTCTCAAATTTTGTAATTTACAAAGCTTTGGTCCCATTTAACATTTTAAACTATTATTTTGGAATTTTGTATTTAAAATCCTAAATAAACTTGCAACTTTTTTACTGGTTCTTTGCACGAGTTTTAGTAGCGTTTGTTCTGCAGTATTCTAGAAAAATGTTAAATTTTAGTGTTAATAGGAATACCATATTAGGGTACAAATTACATAGGTAGGGATTGCTGTTACCCTAGTACAAATCACCCGGGTGAGGATTGCTATTGCCCAAGTAAGGATTGCCCAGTTTTGGATTGAATTTACCCGAGTGAAGATTAATCGGGTAGGGATTGCTAGTGCCAGATAACAAATTACCTGGGCTAGGAATTGCCTGAGCAAGGATTGCCCTGGTAGGTACAGCTATTGGCCGGGTTCAAGTTGCCCGGGTATAAGTTGTCCGGGTACAAATTACATAGGTAGGGATTGCTATTACCAGTGTACAAATTACCCGGGTGAGGATTGCTATTGCCCAAGTAGGGATTGCCCAGTTTTGGATTGCATTTACCCGAGTGAAGATTAATCGGGTAGGGATTGTTATTGCCAGATAACAAATTACCCAGGTTAGGAATTGCCTGAACAAGGATTGCCCTCGTAGGGACTGCTATTGGCCGTGTACAAGTTGCCCGGTATAAGTTGCCTGGGTACAAATTACATAGGTAGGAATTGCTATTACCCATGTACAAATTACCCGGGTAAGGATTGCTATTGCCCAAGTAGGGATTGCCCGGTTTTGGATTGATATTGCCCGAGTGTAGATTACTCGGGTAGGGATTGCTATTGCCAGATAACAAATTACCCAGGTTAGGAATTGCCTGAGCAAGAATTGCCCTGGTAGGGACAGCTATTGCCCGGGTACAAATAACATAGTTAAGGATTGCTATTGCTCGAGTACAAATTACCCAGGTAGGGATTACTGTTGGCTGGGTACAAGTTGGCCGGTTATAAGTTGCCGGGGTACATATTACATAGGTATGGATTGCTATTACCCAATTACATATTGCCCGGGTACAAGGCACCCGGGTATAAGGCGCCCGGGTTAAAGGCGTCCGGGTACAAATTACATAGTTACGGGTTGCTATTGCTTGAGTGCAAATTACCCAGGAAGCAATTGCTATTGCCCGGGTGCAAGTTGCCCGGGTGCAAGTTGCCCGGGTACAAATTACATAGGTAGGGATTGCTATTACCAAGTACAAGTTTCCCCGGTACGTTTCCCGTGTACAAGTTGCCATTGGTTGAGTACAAATTTCCCAGAAAGGAATTGCTGTTCCCTGGGTCCAAGCTGCCTGGGTACAAGTTACATAGGTAGGGATTGCTATTACCAAGTACAAGTTTCCCGGGTACATTTCCCGGGTACAAGTTGCCATTGGTTGAGTACAAATTACCCGGAAAGGTATTGCTGTTGCCTGGGTCCAAGCTGCCCGGGTACAAGTTACATAGGTAGGGATTGCTATTACCAAAGTACAAATTGCCCGGGTACAAATTACATAGGTAGGGATTGGTATTGCCAGAGTACAAATTACCCGGGTAGGGATTGCTATTGCCCGGGTATTGTACAAGTTGCCCTGGTACAAATTATAGGTAGGGATTGCTATTACCCAAGTACAAGGTTCCCGGGTACAAGTTGCCCGGGTAAAAGTTGTTATTGCTTGAGTACAAATTACCCGGGAAGGGATTGCTATTGCCGGGGTACAAGTTGCCGGGGTAAAAGTTACATAGGTAGGGATTGCTATTACCCAAGTACAAGTTGCCCGGGAAGGGATTGCTATTGCCGGGGTACAAGTTGCCGGGGTACAAGTTACCGGGGTACAAGTTACATAGGTAGGGATTGCTATTACCCAAGTAAAAGTTGCCCGGGTACAAATTGCCAGAGTACAAATTGCCCGGGTACAAATTACAAAGTAGGGATTGCTATTGCCCGGTTACAAATTACATAGGTAGGGATTGCTATTGCCCAGGTACAAGTTGCCCGGGTACAAATTACGTAGGTAGGGTTTGCAATTGCCTGAGAACAAATTAACAGGTAGGATGATTATTGCTAGAATAAGAATTACTTGGGTAGGGATTGCCCAAGTAGGGATGCCAGACTATGATTTGCTCAGGTATGGGTTATTGCCAGAGCACAAATGACCCGGGTAGGGATTGCTATTGCCCGTTAAAAGTGGCCTAGGTAGTAATTACCCTTATAGGAAAAGCTATTGCCCATGTACAAACTGCCCAGGTAGACAGCTATTGCCCAAGTAAGAATTATCTGGGTAGCGGGTAGTGATTATTGCCTGGGTGGGAATTGCTCTGGTAGGGGCAGCTATTGCCCAAGTACAAATTACCTGGGTAGGGAATGCCCGGGGTAGGATTGCTATTGCCCGAATATATAATTTACCTAGGTATCGATTGCTATTGTCAGAGTACAAATTACCCAGGAAGGGATTTATGTTCCCTAGGTACAAACCTGGGTAGGAACTGCCCAAGTATGGATTGCCTAGTAGGGACAGCTATTGCCCAAGTGTGAATTACCCTGGTAGGTATTACTATTACCAGGGTACAAATTGCTTGGGTGCAAATTTCCCGGGTAGGGATAGCCATTGCCAGAGTAGGTATTGCCCGGGTAGGGATTGCCATTGCCCGAGTAGGTATTGCCCGGGTAGGGATTGCCATTGCACAAGTAGGGATTGCCAGGGTAGGGATTGCCATTACACGAGTAGGGATTGCCCGGGTAGGGATTGCTATTGCACGAGTAGGTATTGCCCGGGTAGGGATTGCCATTGCCCGGGTAGGGATTGCCATTGCCTGGGTAGGTATTGCCCGGGTAGGGATTGCCATTGCCTGGGTAGGTATTGCCCGGGTAGGGATTGCCATTGCCTGGGTAGGTATTGCCCAGGTAGGGATTGCCCGAGTAGGTATTGCCCGGGTAGGGATTGCCCGAGTAGGTATTGCCCGGGTAGGGATTGCCATTGCCTGGGTAGGTATTGCCCAGGTAGGGATTGCCCGAGTAGGTATTGCCCGGGTAGGGATTTATATTCCCAGAGTAAAAATTACCTGGGTAGGCATTATCAAAGTATGGATTGTCGTAGTATGGACATCTATTGCCCTAGTATGAATTACCAGGGTAGGAATTGCTATTGCATGGGTACAAATTGCCCGGGTAGGGATTGCCATTGCCCTAGTATAAATTGTGGGGTAAGGGTTACCCGGGTATTTATGAAGTTTCGTCTCGGCCGCTCGCTCATCAATTTGTATATTTTTGTATCTATACAACAATTCCAACTACTCATTTTCTTAGTAACTGTATTCCCCCACATTGGTATTAAAGTGAAAATTATTCATTCATCCTTATTGCTATATACTTATCAACAAGGCCAATGACAGCTGTTTGTTTTTGGTACGTGCTAAGAATGATTTATCTCGGCAAATGAGTGCTCTATGGCTTTTGAAAGCCAATCATTGACTCTCGAAAATCAAATATCATGAAAATAGACCTAGTTGGTGTGAGTACTACATCCAGGTACTGCTAGCCAGAACAGGGGAGCAATCAGTTTATTTGCATTCTCGCACAAAATGACGTTCTTCGGTGACTAGAATGTAGCGGAGAGATAAGTAAAAATATCTTTACTCCCTCAATATTATTTGCAGGAAAAAACTTTAAGTTTTCGTGAGGTAGAAGAAATGAATGTACAAATTGCTGTACTAGCGGGTAAAATGAAACTTTTCAAGTTTGGCATGTCTTTTAACTAAACATAGGTAGGTTTTCCCTGCCATTTTAATTTGATCCTTGGAAGTTAGGTGAAATTTAATGGTTCAGAACTTTCTAACAGCGATATATCTTTTTGACATTGGTCTAGATACAGTAGTTAGCACTGAAAACATTTCCTACTGGTATGGCTTATGTAAATTCCATTAGATTTTGCACATCCTGTATCTCAGTACAGCTAACCCAATTCGAAGTTTTATTCGTGGTGATGAAAGTTAAAAACTTCAATCTAAGATCAGCACTTCGAACTGATTGTTGAGCCAAAATTTTTTTCTTCATATTACTTGGAACAGTTTTGCTATATCTGATTTTGATTGAGGGTTGTTCTGGGACTCGTGTATACCTTTGTGCATAAGTTATAAATGAATAAACTTTCAACTCCTATTTTGTATCGGTTAAATTGACCTCCCTAACCCAAGAGCTTTACCAGATACCCCTATTACATAAATCCAATTCAATTTATATTGCTTTTTCAAATGTTTTATTTTTTAATAAAAGTAAATTCATACACGAGTAAGTAAAGGAGTATATCTAAGGCAATATTCACATAAGATCTAAAACTGTTTCATCTGTTGACCTAAATATGGTTGATAGGAATTTGATATTTTTATTATAGGGAATAAAGTTGAAATTGTTTATTTCATAATCGGTCCCACTGAACCTTGACCAGGCCATATGGCTAGAGTTCTATTAAAAATCTGACCTAAATATTTTTGTGGTCCCTCATTGTAACCACCTGCTGTCTGTTCCCACTTCAATCCTGCTTTTCCAATTTAATTTTAATCGAAATTGCGCCCAAGTGCTGAACGGTTTGACCACACCGGTTGGTCTGGACTCAACTAATTTTGATCTATTAAATAACGTAATCCTTATAAAATTCATCAACTACTACTACGACGCAAAGACCCTCAGATTTCAGCAGCCGTCTCTGAAGCTTCTAGATCACTACAACTCCATTCATCATCTCCCACTTCACGCTTCATAGTCTTTGGCCATGTGGGCCTGGGTCTTCCAACTCTTGTTGTGCCTTGTGGCGCCCAGTTGAAAGTTTGAACTAATTTCTCTCGGAGAGTGCGAAGAGCATGCCCAAACCATCTCCATCCACCCCTCACCATAATCTCTTCCAGATATGGCACTCGAGTAATCTTTTATTATAGCTTTCTGAACTGACTTAAACCGCCCACAATCTTAAAGCATTGGAGTTTTGTATATCACCATGCTGGAGAAGTGACAATTTCATTTTTCACCCCCCCCCCAACAAAAAAATACATTTTAATATATTTACTTTATTTGGTTGATGTAATGCAAATTCTATAATTGTCACTTATTTTTTTCAGGTTGTCCTTCCATTTTCATACTTAGCGAGATCGAAGAATCTTGAGGACGCAAGTCTATACAAAACCTACTGAAAGTCTATAGGATATCCAGTCCTTCAGAAAACGCCTATTCGTCTATTTATAAGGTAAGATTGTTTAATGGTGACAATTGTGAAACTTACCTGCAGATTTATAACCAGTGTCTGGTAATAGGAAGAGAGCGACGTGAAAGATCTATAACCAGTGTCTGGTAATACGAAGAGACGTGAAAATCGCTACAAAGTTGTAGTGTGTAATAGTACCCGGTGTTTAGTGAACAAATATTAATATAGGCTGTTGTGTAATATAAGATGCTATTAAACGTACATGTTTGTAGGTTACATTTGAAGTTAAAGCTATTTTACTGCCTAAGCTTGTTACCTTTGAATGGCATACTGCCACTTCTAGTATAGTTTAGTAATAGGCATTTCAAGGGGCATTGTCAGGACTCAGAGAAAGTAAATTTCTTGGTAAACTTAAATTCATTAAAACAGGTAGTATAATAATTTTTCTTCTCTAATATAGATTTATTCAAATTTAACCTTATTTTAGTTTGATAAAAATCAATTATAGAAATTACTCGTAAAATGGTTGAAGAAAAATTTATTAAACTTTTTTTTTTCTTTTATTATAAAAATACAATTACATTCTATTCATTTACATTATTTGTTATTTTTCTATTTACAAAAATATAACAAAATATAGATATGAATTCATGTTTACAAAAATAAATAAATCAACATAAATCTGTTCTTAAACTAAATACTATTTTACGATTTTTTGATAGTTTTATATATAAATGCATAAGTTTATTCAAAAACAGGTTGCACCATTGTAGTTATTTTCAGAGATTTTCACTGATATCATATATTAAAAATACGTTGAAATTCATTGAAGAGGAAATATTGAGAAATATGTTTATACAGAATTGCTGTAGGTAGGAGAGAAATTATTGAAAGTAGACAAACAAACATCCTATTGAAGTAGAACGGAGAGACCTGAAGGCCAAGGAACTTATGAAAATTGTCCTAATTTCTAGCAGTGGTGAAACTGATCAAAACCTTTTACTAAAAGCCATCTGTATTTTGAAGTGAATCGAGAGCCAGTTTTGACTAAAAACTGAATCGAGAGCCAATTTTGACAAAAATCATCAGGGAACTAATGCACATATACTTGAAGTTCTTATTTGGTTCAAAATGTTTGCAAATAACTTTCATAGAAAAACGGTAACCTCCCCCAAGCGATCACGAACTCATCCAGAAAACCCAGGATTAATTTCCCGGAAGTAAACAGGAGTAAGCTGTCAATGGTGTTCACATTGTAGTCTATAAATAAGCAAGTTGTTACTCCTCAGTACATATGTCATACTGACAAATATTCCAAAACAGGCAGCTGTTATCCATTTATTTGGCTAATTCCTGTACAACTTTAAATTGTAGTATTGGATATGGTTAAAATGCGTCACTATTACTAATCTGACTGGACTTTTCTGATTGGACTTCAAACCCCACGTTAGCTAGATCTTGGACACCATTGTAAATGGACTTCATATAATATTTTAGCTGGACCATAGACTCTACTTTAGCTGGACCATAGACTCGACATTAGCCGGACCATAGACTCTACTTTAGCTGGACCATAGACTCTACTTTAGCTGGACCATAGACTCGACATTAGCCGGACCATAGACTCGACATTAGCCGGACCATAGACTCGACATTAGCCGGACCATAGACTCGACATTAGCCGGACCATAGACTCGACATTAGCCGGACCATAGACTCGACATTAGCCGGACCATAGACTCGACATTAGCCGGACCATAGACTCGACATTAGCCGGACCATAGACTCGACATTAGCCGGACTGCAGACTCCACTTTAGCTGGACTGCAGACTCCACTTTAGCTTGGACTGCAGACTCCACTTTAGCTTGGACTGCAGACTCCACTTTAGCTTGGACTGCAGACTCCACTTTAGCTTGGACTGCAGACTCCACTTTAGCTTGGACTGCAGACTCCACTTTAGCTTGGACTGCAGACTCCACTTTAGCTTGGACTGCAGACTCCACTTTAGCTTGGACTGCAGACTCCACTTTAGCTGGGCTGCAGACTCCACTTTAGCTGGGCTGCAGACTCCACTTTAGCTGGGCTGCAGACTCCACTTTAGCTGGGCTGCAGACTCCACTTTAGCTGGGCTGCAGACTCCACTTTAGCTGGGCTGCAGACTCCACTTTAGCTGGGCTGCAGACTCGACTTGACTGCAGACTCGACTTGACTGCAGACTCGACTTGACTGCAGACTCGACTTGACTGCAGACTCGACTTGACTGCAGACTCGACTTGACTGCAGACTCGACTTGACTGCAGACTCGACTTTAGCTGGACCGTAGGCTCGACATAAGCTGGACCGTAGGCTCGACATAAGCTGGACCGTAGGCTCGACATAAGCTGGACCGTAGGCTCGACATAAGCTGGACCGCAGGCTCGACATAAGCTGGACCGCAGGCTCGACATAAGCTGGACCGCAGGCTCGACATAAGCTGGACCGCAGGCTCGACATAAGCTGGACCGCAGGCTCGACATAAGCTGGACCGCAGGCTCGACATAAGCTGGACCGCAGGCTCGACATAAGCTGGACCGCAGGCTCGACATAAGCTGGACCGCAGGCTCGACATAAGCTGGACCGCAGACTCGACATAAGCTGGACCGCAGACTCGACATAAGCTGGACCGCAGACTCGACATAAGCTGGACCGCAGACTCGACATAAGCTGGACCGCAGACTCGACATAAGCTGGACCGCAGACTCGACATAAGCTGGACCGCAGACTCGACATAAGCTGGACCGCAGACTCGACATAAGCTGGACTGCAGACTCGACATAAGCTGGACTGCAGACTCGACATAAGCTGGACTGCAGACTCGACATAAGCTGGACTGCAGACTCGACATAAGCTGGACTGCAGACTCGACATAAGCTGGACTGCAGACTCCACTATAGCTGGACTGCAGTCCCGCTTCTAGTTGTATTAATCTTTAGTTTTGAAGAGCAAATTGATTGGCATAAGACAATGTGCTCGAGCTTGTCTTGTTAGAACAGACTTATTAACTTTACATTACTAGATAAAATAAGTCAATTCACGCACACCTTTCATTTCAACAGTAAATTTTTAGACCACGTAGAGGTTTTAGAAGACTTTCAAAATACACTGAGCTTTTGTAACGTAACAATGTCAGCTCTTATTTCTAGCCCACGCGTCAGCGTTACTTAAATACTATGTCCATGGACTGGGTGGGTTCCCGTGTGCATGAGATGTACTCTAATTCACCCAACTTGGTTTTATAGCAGATACCTTAAATGTCCAAAAGTCAGGGTGGGCTCCATGAAACCTGACAAAGTGAGAAATTTGGGTCTAATTTTACCAAATCGGGCGATAATTTTGACCCGTAAACTCTGGATACCTGAGATAAAGATGCCCACATCTCCCTTGAAAATTAACATTAAAGGATAATTTATCACTCAAAATGTTCCGTTTAACGATTTCTTTCCAATGATATGTAAATAGATAACTTTTAAGGGTAGATTAGGTCATAAATTCCCAAAATGTTACCTGAAATTGAATGAAAAATGGTCAATTAAGTATTAAATATTGAATGACTTATATTGATAATAATCAACAGAGAAACGCTTTTATCATAATAATGAGCACTTTATAGCATTCTATGCACATAGGAACATACTGTGACTTTTGTAACTTTTCGTAGAAACCTTCATAATACCAGTTTAAGTTTACCACACTACACGTGGCTGTCTACCATGGTACGTATATTAATATTCAATGAATATTATGTATTTTGATAAAATCAAAAGGTAAAATCATAAAAGAATATACAGTATGGCAAAAGAGTAAGCAAACTACATGATTTGTAATATCTTATTAGCCATTCAGAAGGTTGGAGGAAAGTCTTCATTCATTTCAGAATTCTTAGCAAAGAGCCATAACCTATCTGTAAATGACATTTAAATCTTTCTAGATATCCTCCCTTAGGGAAGCCACTCACAATCCAGAAGTCACTTTTGTGCAATGAGAGGTACATAAATACACATACACATACACATACACATACACATACACACACACACACACACACATATATATATATATATATATATATATATATATATATATATATATATATATATATATATATATATATACAATTTCATTTTTCACCCCCCCCCCAACAGAAAAATACATTTAATGTATTTACTATTAGGAAGATGTATTGCAAATTCTATAATTGTCACTTATTTTTCAGGTTGTGTCGTTCCATTTTCATACTTAGCGAGATTGAAGAATCTTGAGGACGCAAGTCTAAACAAAACCGACTGAAACTCTATAGGATATCCAGTCCTTCAGAAAACGTCTATTCGTCTATTTATAAGGTAATATTGTTTAATGGTGACAATTGTGAAACTTAACCCACTTGATTTATAACCAGTGTCTGGTAATACGAAGAGAGCGACGTGAAAATCGCTACAAAGTTGTAGTGTGTAATAGTACCCGGTGTTCAGTGAACAAATATTAATATAGACTGTTGTGTAATTTAAGATGCTATTAAACGTGCATGTTTGTAGGTTACAATTTAAGTTAAAGCTATTTTACTGCCTAAGCTTGTTAAGTTTGAATGGCATACTGCCACTTCTTAGTATAATTTTGTAATAGGCATTTCAAGGGGCATTGTCAGGACTCCGAGAAAGTAAATTTCTTGGTAAACTTAAATTCATTAAAACAGGTAGCATAATAATCATTGTTCTTTTCTAATATAGATTTATTCAAATTTAACCTTATTTTAGTTTGGTAAAAATTAATTATAAAAATTACTCGTAAAATGGTTGAAGATAAATGAATTCAGAAACTAAATACTATTTTACGAGTTTTTGATAGTTTCATATACCTAAATGCATAGGTTATTCAAAACGGGTTTCACCCTTTTTGTTATTCTCAGATTTTTTACTGATACGTATTACAAATACGTTGAAATGCGTTGAAGAGGAAATATTGTGAAACATGTCTATTCAGAATTGCCGTAGGTAGGAAAGTAGACAAAATAATATCCTATTGAAGTAGAACGGAGAGACCTGAAGGCAAAGGAACTGATAATTATCCTAATTTCTAGCAGTGGTGAAACTGATCAAAACCCTTTTACTCAAAGCCATCTGTATTTCGAACTGAATTGAGAGCTAGTTTTATGATAAAAATCATCAGGGAACTAATGCACATATACTTTTTCTTATTTAGTTCAAAATGTTTGCAAATGACTTTCATAAAAAACAGTAACCTCCCCCAAGCGATCACGAACGCATTCGGAAAACCCAGGATTAATTTCCCGGAAGTAAAAAAGAGAAAGCTGTCAATGGTGTTCAGATTTTAGTCTATAAATAAGAAAGTTTTTACTCCTCAGTACATAAGTCATACTGACAAAGATTCCGAAACAACCACCTGTTATCCATTTCTTTAGCTTAATGCTTCTTTGGCTATAAATTATTATTACACGTGGTTAAAATGCGTCACTATTAATAATCTGACTGGACTTTTGACTATTACCTGACTGGACTTTTGACTATTACCTGACTGGACTTTTGACTATTACCTGACTGGACTTTTGACTATTACCTGACTGGACTTTTGACTATTACCTGACTGGACTTTTGACTATTACCTGACTGGACTTTTGACTATAACCTGACTGGACTTTTGACTATAATCTGACTGGACTTTTGACTATAATCTGACTGGACTTTTGACTATAATCTGATTCGACTTCAGACCCCACGTTAGCTAGACCTCAGACACCATTGTAGATGGACTTCATATAATATTTTAGCTGGACTTTACACACACTTTAGCTTGACCATAGACTCGACTTTAGCTTGACCATAGACTCGACTTTAGCGGGGCCGCAGACTCGACTTTAGCGGGGCCGCAGACTCGACTTTAGCGGGGCCGCAGACTCGACTTTAGCGGGGCCGCAGACTCGACTTTAGCGGGGCCGCAGACTCGACTTTAGCGGGGCCGCAGACTCGACTTTAGCGGGGCCGCAGACTCGACTTTAGCGGGGCCGCAGACTCGACTTTAGCGGGGCCGCAGACTCGACTTTAGCGGGGCCGCAGACTCGACTTTAGCGGGGCCGCAGACTCGACTTTAGCGGGGCCGCAGACTCGACTTTAGCGGGGCCGCAGACTCGACTTTAGCGGGGCCGCAGACTCGACTTTAGCGGGGCCGCAGACTCGACTTTAGCGGGGCCGCAGACTCGACTTTAGCGGGGCCGCAGACTCGACTTTAGCGGGGCCGCAGACTCGACTTTAGCGGGGCCGCAGACTCGACTTTAGCGGGGCCGCAGACTCGACTTTAGCGGGGCCGCAGACTCGACTTTAGCGGGGCCGCAGACTCGACTTTAGCGGGGCCGCAGACTCGACTTTAGCGGGGCCGCAGACTCGACTTTAGCGGGGCCGCAGACTCGACTTTAGCGGGGCCGCAGACTCGACTTTAGCGGGGCCGCAGACTCGACTTTAGCGGGGCCGCAGACTCGACTTTAGCGGGGCCGCAGACTCCACTTTAGCTGGGCCGCAGACTCGACTTTAGCTGGGCCGCAGACTCCACTTTAGCTGGGCCGCAGACTCCACTTTAGCTGGACCATAGACTCCACTTTAGCTGGACTGCAGTCCCGCTTCTAGTTGTATTAATCTTTAGTTTTGAAGAGCAAATTGATTGGCATAAGACAATGTGCTCGAGATTGTCCTGTTAGAACAGACTTATTAACTTTACCATACTAGACAAAAGAAGTCAATTCACGAAAACCTTTTATTTTAACAGTAATTTTTTGGACTCCACATAGTGTTTCTATACAAGTTTTGTTTCTATACAAGTTTTTAACTTTCAAAGAACACTTAAGCTTTTGTAACATAACGATGTCAGCTCCTTTTATTTCTACCCCGTGCCAGCGTTACTGAAATATTATGTCCATGAACTGGGTGGGTTCCCGTGTGCATGAGATTTACTCTTAATTCACCCAACTTGGTTTTATAGCAGATACCTTAAATGTAAGTCAGGGTGGGCTTCATGAAACCTGACAAAGTGAGAAATTTGGGTCTAATTTTACCAAATCGGGCGATAAT
>NC_090729.1:187463475-187493475 GCF_036898095.1 Palaemon carinicauda | reverse complement strand
ACCTGAAATAAAGATGCCCACATCTCCCTTGAAAATTAACATTAAAGGATAATTTATCACTCAAAAGGTTCCTTTTAACTATTGCTTTCCAATGATATGTAAATATATAACTTTTAAGAGTAGATTAAGTCATAAATTCCCAAACCTTTACCTGAAATTGAATGAAAAATGGTCAATCAAATATTGAAGAATGAATGACTTACATTGACAATAATCAACAGAGCAACACTTTTATCATAACGATGAGCACTTTATAGCATTATATGCACATAGGAACATACTGTAACTTTTGTAAGTTTTCGTAGAAACATTCATAATGCTAGTTTAATTTTACCACACACCATGGCTGTTTACCATGGTACGTAGATTAATATTTAATGGATATTATGTATTTTGATAAAATCACAAGGGTAAAATAAAAAAAGAATATATAGTATGGCAAATGAGTAAGCAAACTACATGATTTGTAGTATCTCTTTAGCCATTCAGAAGGTTGGAGGAAAGTCTTCATTCATTTCAGTATTCATAGCAAAGAGCCATAACCTATCAGTAAATGACATTCAAATCTTTCTAGATATCCTCCCTTAGGGAAGCCATTGACACTCACAATCCAGAAGTCACTTTAGTGCAATGAGAGGTACGTACACACACACACACACACACACACAAACACACACACAAACATACACACACATATATATATATAATTTATATATATATATATATATATATATATATATACAATTTCATTTTTCACCCTCACCCACAGAAAAATACATTCAATGTATCTACTATTTGGAAGATATAATGCAAATTCTATAATTGTCACTTATTTTTCAGGTTGTCCTTCCATTTTCATACTTAACGAGATCGAAGAATCTTGAGGACGCAAGTCTAAACAAAACCTACTGAAAGTCTATAGGATATCCAGTCCTTCAGAAAACGCCTATTCGTCTATTTATAAGGTAATATTGTTTAATGGTGACAATTGTGAAACTTAACCCACTTGATTTATAACCAGTGTGTGGTAATACGAAGAGAGCGACGTGCAAATCGCTACAAAGTTGTGTATAATAGTACCCGGTGTTCAATGACCAAATATTAATATAGGCTGTTGTGTAATATAAGATGCTATTAAACGTACATGTTTGTAGGTTACATTTGAAGATAAAGCTATTTTACTGCCCAAGCTTGTTACCTTTGAATGGCATACTGCCACTTCTAAGTATAATTTAGTAATAGGCATTTCAAGGGGCATTGTCAGGACTCCGAGAAAGTAAATTTCTTGGTAAACTTAAATTCATTAAAACAGGTAGTATAATAATCATTGTTCTTCTCTAATAACCTTATTTAACCTTATTTTAGTTTGATAAAAATTAATTATAGAAATTACTCGTAAAATGGTTGAAGAAAAATTAATTAAACTAAATACTATTTTACGAGTTTTTGATAGCTTTATATATAAATGCATAAGTTATTCAAAACGGGTTGCACCATTGTAGTTATTCTCCAGAGATTTTTACTGATGTATTACAAATACGTTGAAATGCGTTGAAGAGGATATATTGTGAAACATGTTTATACAGAATTGCTGTAGGTAGGAAAGAAATTATTGAAGGTAGACAAACTAACATCCTATTGAAGTAGAGCGGAGAGACCTGAAGGCAAAGGAACTGATGAAAATTATCCTAATTTCTAGCCGTGGTGAAACTGATCAAAACTTTTTACTCAAAGCCATCTGTATTTCGAACTGAATCAAGAGCTAGTTTTATGATAAAAATCATCAGGGAACTAATGCACATATACTTGAAGTTTTTATTTGGTTCAAAATGTTTGCAAATGACACTCATAGACAAACGGTAACCTCCCATAAGCGATCACGAACGCATCCGGAAACCCCAGGAATAATTTCCTGGAAGTAAACACGAGTAAGCTGTCGATGGTGTTCACATTAAAGTCTATAAATAAGAAAGTTGATTACTCCTCAATACATAAGTCATACTGACAAAGATTCCGAAACAACCACCTGTTAATCCATTTCTTTAGCTGATTCCTGTATGGCTATAAATTATTATTAGACGTGGTTAAACTGCGTAACTTCTACTAATGTGACTTGACTTTTGACTAATCTGAGACACCACTGTAGATGAACTTCATATAATATTTTAGCTGGACCAGACACTCCCCTTTAGCTGGACCAGACACTCCCCTTTAGCTGGACAGCAGACACTCCCCTTTAGCTGGACAGCAGACACTCCCCTTTAGCTGGACAGCAGACACTCCCCTTTAGCTGGACAGCAGACACTCCCCTTTAGCTGGACAGCAGACACTCCCCTTTAGCTGGACAGCAGACACTCCCCTTTAGCTGGACAGCAGACACTCCCCTTTAGCTGGACAGCAGACACTCCCCTTTAGCTGGACAGCAGACACTCCCCTTTAGCTGGACAGCAGACACTCCCCTTTAGCTGGACAGCAGACACTCCCCTTTAGCTGGACAGCAGACACTCCCCTTTAGCTGGACAGCAGACACTCCCCTTTAGCTGGACAGCAGACACTCCCCTTTAGCTGGACAGCAGACACTCCCCTTTAGCTGGACAGCAGACACTCCCCTTTAGCTGGACAGCAGACACTCCCCTTTAGCTGGACAGCAGACACTCCCCTTTAGCTGGACAGCAGACACTCCCCTTTAGCTGGACAGCAGACTCCCCTAGGGCTGGACAGCAGACTCCCCTAGGGCTGGACAGCAGACTCCAATTTAGCTGGACTTTACACACTTTAACTGTCTGATTGGACAGACCCCACGTTGGCTAGACCTCAGACACCATTGTAGATGGACTTCATATAGTATTTTAGCTGGACTTTACACACTTTAGCTGGACTTTACACACTTTAGCTGTCTGATTGGACTTCAGACCCCACGTTAGCTAGACCTCAGAAACCATTGTAGATGGACTTCATATAGTATTTTAGCTGGACTTTACACACTTTAGCTGGACTTTACACACTTTAGCTGGACTTTACACACTTTAGCTGGACTTTACACACTTTAGCTGGACTTTACACACTTTAGCTGTCTGATTGGACTTCAGACCCCACGTTAGCTAGACCTCAGACACCATTGTAGATGGACTTTACACACTTTAGCTGGACTTTACACACTTTAGCTGGACTTTACACACTTTAGCTGGACTTTACACACTTTAGCTGGGCAACAGACTCGACTTTAGCTGGGCAGCAGACTCGACTTTAGCTGGGCAGCAGACTCGACTTTAGCTGGGCAGCAGACTCGATTTTAGCTGGGCAGCAGACTCGACTTTAGCTGGGCTGCAGTCCCGCTTCTAGTTGTATTAATCTTAGTTTTGAAGAGCAAATTGATTGGCATAAGACAATGTGCTCAAGATTGTCTTGTTGGAACAGACTTATTAACTTTACATTACTAGATAAAATAAGTCAATTCACGCAAACCTTTCATTTTAACAATAAATTTTTAGACTCCACATAGAGGTTTTAGAGACTTTCGAAATACACTAAGTTTTTGTAAAGTAACAATGTCAGCTCCTTTTATTTCTAGCACACGTGTCAGCGTTACTGAAATACTATGTCCATGGCCTGGGTGGGTTCCTGTTTGCACGAATGTACTCTAATTCACCCAACTTGGTTTTATAGCAGATACCTTAAATCTCAAAAGTCAGGGTGGGTTTCATGAAACCTGACTGATAAATTTGGGTCTAATTTTACCAAATCGGGCGATAATTTTGACCCGTAAACTGAGTACCTGAAATAAAGATGCCCACATCTCCCTTGAAAATTAATATTAAAGGATAATTTATCACTCAAAATGTTCCTTTTCACGATTTCTTTTCAATGATATGTAAATAGATAACTTTTAAGGGTAGATTAGGTCATAAATTCCCATGAAATTGAATGAATAATGGTCAATCAAATATTAAAGAATGAATGACTTACATTGACAATAATCAACAGAGAAACACTTTATCATAATAATGAACACTTTATAGCATTCTATGCACATAGGAACATACTGTAACTTTTGTAACTTTTCGTAAAAACATTCATAATGCTAGTTTAAGTTTACCACACTCCATGGCTGTTTACCATGGTACGTAGATTGATATTCAATGAATATTATGTATTTTGATAAAATCAAATGGGTAAAATCATTAAAGAATATATAGTATGGCAAAAGAGTAAGCAAACTACATGATTTGTAGTATCTTATTAGCCATTCAGAAGGTTGGAGAAAAGTCTTCATTCATTTCAAAATTCATAGCAAAGAATTCATAGCAAAGAGCCATAACCTATCTCTAAATGACATTCAAATCTTTCTAGATATCCTCCTTTAGGGAAGCCACTGACAATCCAGAAGTCATTTTTGTGCAATGAGAGATACATAAATACACACACACATACACACACACACATTATATATATATATATATATATATATATATATATATATATATATATATATATACACAATTTCATTTTTCACCCCCCCCCAACAGAAAAATACATTAAATGTATTTTCTATTTGGAAGATGTAATGCAAATTCTATAATTGTCACTTATTTTTCAGGTTGTCCTTCCATTTTCATACTTAGCGAGATCGAAGAATCATGAGGACATAAGTCTAAACAAAACCTACTGAAAGTCTATAGGATATTAAGCCTTTTCGTCTATTTATAAGGTAAGATTGTTTAATGGTGACAATTTTGAAACTTACACCCACTTGATTTATAACCAGTGTGTGGTAATACGAAGAGAGCGACGTGAAAATAGCTACAAAGTTGTAGTGTGTAATAGTACCCGGTGTTCAGTGAACAAATATCAATATAGGCTGTTGTGTAAAAGATGCTATTAAACGTACATGTTTGTAGGTTACATTTGAAGTTAAAGCTATTTTACTGCCTAAGCTTGTTACCTTTGAATGGCATACTGCCACTTCTAAGTATAATTTAGTGATAGGTATTTCAAGGGGGCATTGTCAGGACTCCGAGAAAGTAAATTTCTTGGTAAACTTAAATTCATTAAAAAACGGGTAGTATAATAATCATTGTTCTTCTCTAATATAGATTTATTAAAATTTAACCTTTTTTTAGTTTGACAAATATTATAGAAATTACTCGTAAAATGGTTGAAGAAAAATGAATTCTTAAACTAAATGGTATTTTACGAGTTTTTTATTTTTTATATACCTAAATGCATAAGTTATTCAAAACGGGTTGCACCATTGTAGTTATTCTCCAGAGGTTTTTTACTATGTATTACAAATACGTTGAAATGCGTTGAAGAGGAAATATTGTGTAACATGTTTATACAGAATTGCTGTAGGTAGGAAAGTAAACAAACTAATATCCTATTGAAGTAGAACGGAGAGACCTGAAGGCAAAGGAACTAATGAAAATTATCCTAATTTCTAGCAGTGGTGAAACTGATCAAAACCTTTTACTCAAAGCCATCTGCATCTGTATTTCGAACTGAATCGAGAGCTAGTTTTAATCATCAGGAAACTAATGCACATATACTTGAAGGTCTTATTTGGTTAAAAATGTTCGCAAATTACTTTCATAAAAAAACTGTAACCTCCCATAAGCGATCACGAACGCATCCGGAAAACCCAGGATTATTTTCCCGAAGTAAAAGATTAAGCTGTCAATGGTGTTCAGATTAAAGTCTATAAATAAGAAAGTTGTTACTCCTCAGTACATAATTCATATTGACAAATATTCCAAAACAACCCCCTGTTATCCATTTCTTTAGCTTAATTCCTCTTTGGCTATAAATTATTATTAGACGTGGTTAAAATGCGTCACTATTACTAATCTGACTGTACTTTTGACTATAATCTGACTGGACTTTGACTATAATCTGACTGGACTTTGACTATAATCTGATTGGACTTCAGACTCCACGTTAGCTAGACCTGAGACACCCATGTAGATGGACTTCATATAATATTTTAGCTGGACTTTACACACACTTTAGCTGGACCATAGACTCGACTGCTGGACCATAGACTCCACTTTAGCTGGACTGCAAGCAGACTCCACTTTAGCTGGACTGCAAGCAGACTCCACTTTAGCTGGACTGCAAGCAGACTCCACTTTAGCTGGACTGCAAGCAGACTCCACTTTAGCTGGACTGCAAGCAGACTCCACTTTAGCTGGACTGCAAGCAGACTCGACTTTAGCTGGACTGCAGGCAGACTCGACTTTAGCTGGACTGCAGGCAGACTCGACTTTAGCTGGACTGCAGGCAGACTCGACTTTAGCTGGACTGCAGGCAGACTCGACTTTAGCTGGACTGCAGGCAGACTCGACTTTAGCTGGACTGCAGGCAGACTCGACTTTAGCTGGACTGCAGGCAGACTCGACTTTAGCTGGACTGCAGGCAGACTCGACTTTAGCTGGACTGCAGGCAGACTCGACTTTAGCTGGACTGCAGGCAGACTCGACTTTAGCTGGACTGCAGGCAGACTCGACTTTAGCTGGACTGCAGGCAGACTCGACTTTAGCTGGACTGCAGGCAGACTCGACTTTAGCTGGACTGCAGGCAGACTCGACTTTAGCTGGACTGCAGGCAGACTCGACTTTAGCTGGACTGCAGGCAGACTCGACTTTAGCTGGACTGCAGGCAGACTCGACTTTAGCTGGACTGCAAGCAGACTCGACTTTAGCTGGACTGCAAGCAGACTCGACTTTAGCTGGACTGCAAGCAGACTCGACTTTAGCTGGACTGCAAGCAGACTCGACTTTAGCTGGACTGGAGTCCCGCTTCTAGTTGTATTAATCTTTAGTTTTGAAGAGCAAATTGATTGGCATAAGACAATGTGCTCGAGATTGTTTTGTTAGAACAGACTTATTAACTTTACATTACTAGATAAAATAAGTAAATTCACACAAACCTTTCATTTTAACAATAAATTTTTAGACTCCACATAGAGGTTTTAGAGGACTTTCAAAATACACTTAAGCTTTTGTAACGTAACAATGTCAGCTCCTTTTATTTCTACCCCACGTGCCAGCGTTACTGAAATACTATGTCCATGGCCTGGGTGGGTTCCCGTTTGCACGAGATGTACTCTAATTAACCCAACTTGGTTTTATAGCAGATACCTTAAATGTCAAAAGTCAGGGTGGGCTTCATGAAACCTGACATTGTGGGAAATTTAGGTCTAATTTTACCAAATCGGGCGATAATTTTGACCGTAAACTGAGTACCTGAAATAAAGATGCCCATATCCCCCTTGAATATAACATAAAGGATAATTCATCTCTCAAAATGTTCATATTAACGAGTTCTTTTCAGTGATATATAAAAAGATAACGTTTGAGGCTAGTTTAGGTAATAAATTCTCAAAATGTTACCTGAAATTAAATGAAAAATGGTCAATCAAATATTAAAGAATGAAGGACTTATATTGATAATAATCAACAGAGCAACACTTTATCAAAATAATGAGCATTTTATAACATTCTATGCACATAGGAACATAATGTAACTTTTCGTAGAAACATTCATAATTCACTTCAAGTTTATCCCTCTATCATTTGGCTCTACCATGGTATGTAGATTAATATTTGGTGAATATCGTGTATTTTGATAAAATCACAAGGGTAAAATCATAAAAATATATAGTATGGCAAATGAGTAAGCAAACTACATGATTTGTAGTATCTCTTTAGTCATTCAGAAGGTTGAAGGAAAGTCTTCATTCATTTCAGAATTCATAGCAAGAGCCAAAACCCATCTTTAAATGACAGATTCAAATCTCTCTTTCCTCCCTTAGGGAAGCCACTGACAATCCTGAGTCACTTTAGTGCAATGAAAGGTACAGAGATGCTACCGCATGATGAGCTAGCTTTTCAGACCACTGATGCATACCTTTTCGTCAGTGCAAGTAGAATCTAGAAAATCTCCCGGAACCCCCTTTGTAGCCTAATGAAACCATAAGTGCAAACCTAGACTTCATGCAAGCTGGAAAAAGATTCACCTCATGAGGTCAGAGTAGTTGGTGTGATGTGCTTCTCAGTGGGTCAAGCCCTAAAGGTACGAGCCTGGAGGAATCTGGCAACCTTCAAAGCCAACTTTCTATGGAAATTCACCCACAAGTCTCATTCTTAAGACCTGTGGTAGTTCCTCAGTAGGTGGTGTAGTGAACCTAGGTCCATCACAGGACTAAGAGCTTCTAAGATAACTGTTGTGACATCAGTCTAGGATGGCCTTTTTTACTCTAACCCCTTTCTTGAGGTGCAACACAGTCTGTTAGGTCGATGAAACGTATTTTAATGCAGATAAGCTATCAGAGTAACTATTCTATTGTAACCTTAGTAGTATTCATTCCTCCATCCTTGTGATGAAGGTTAGGGTGTACAATACTGCGTAGTCATGTAAACCCATCATTTTACTTAGAACCTTGCATTACACCACATTCTTGGAGGAGATTGGTTCTTCTATGACCGCTTGTCAGATGACAGCAACATAGCCTATCTCCTGAAACTCGAGGTTTTATTGAATAAATTGGAGAATACTAGCTACTCCTCAGGTCTGAGTTCTGAGACATCCTGGAATTTTAAACCAGATTCTTTGGTTATAGGGATTTCTTATTTTAATGAAAAGTCTCTTAAAGAAGAGTTTGTCTCTCTTAAAGAAGAGTTTGTACCTGTGTAGAGAAAATTAAATTTCTGGAAGTAATTTTCATATTTCCTAACAATATACTACTGATTCCTCAGTTATAGTCCACCCCCACCCCTTGTCCACCCCGCAAGTCCTAGGTGAAGGTCTAAATGGCTTACCAGTGGGGTTTCCCCGGTTACCAGCTAGTCATTACCGTCACTTTATAAATTTTACCAGGAGATTTTCCAGTTCTCTGTAATCATACTAATATTAAAGGACCGATTTCTATAGTTAGGAAAAATAAATTACTTTTTAATTGTTTTTTTTTCTGTCTTGTCATGTTTTCTCAAACTATTAGGGTAAAAGAAAAATGGTTGTCATAAGATTGAATCTTGAAATATTTTAAGTGCCATTGAATCTCTACAATAAGACTATTTTTTTCAGTATGGACTTCTGAAACCTTGCATCTAAATAATGTTGAAGATGTTGGACAGCAAGATGGAAGAAAGCAAGCAGGAACAGAGGATATGCAGAAGCTTTGTGGGGCCGAAAAGACACTGAGAAGACGCTTAATGCCTACAGTGCTCCATTAGAAGTACACTGACGGTACTACTACAGAGTTTAGCATGAAGTTGATTTGCTCATTTAGACAATAGTTCCTTTTTGAGTTACATATTGAGAAATGCATAAGTGCTTTCAGCTTTTAACAAATGCTATATGAATTTAGTGTATCCAATATTTGTTTTCCTTATTTGTGTTTAACGGAACTTTAAGAGTTTATTTTTCATTTCATTTGATATACAATAGTAAATCACAGATTAAATTACATAACTTTTGTAAATTAATGCTAGTCTCTGAATTTATTTTTTAGCAAAAATTTTGGGCAATTAGTAAGAGTATTTGTTATACAATAATAAATTTTTACCAATGCATGCCCAGATACAAAGAAATCTTATTAAATAGAATAAAAACTTTTTGGTGAAATAAAGGCTTTAGTTTTTTTTGGTGAAATAAAGGCAATAGTTTTTTGGTGAAATTAAGGGAACAGTTTTTTTGGTGAGATAAAGGCAACAGTTTTTTGGTGAAATAAAGAAAACTTTTTGTAAAATAAAGGAAATTTTGGTAAAATAAAGGAAACTGTTTTTATAAAACTCAATAAAAAGAATTGGTAAAATAGAATGAATGTTATTAAAACGATCAGCTTGAATCTTTTATGGTTAAAATAATGAAGATTTTGATAAAATATAAAACAAAAATTGATAAAATGGAAGGAACGAGCTTATCAGCTGAAATTTTGAGGGTTAATATTATGGAAGGTTGCTTATCCAATGCATAGTGAACATGGTTTTAACCATATGGACGAAAATAATCTAATTATACCTAATTTTTCCAGGAGGAAGATGAGCATTTTGACAAGCAAGGAGAAAGGAAGGGAACATTCATTTGTCTTAACTGGAGGAGGTAGTGGCTAAAGGAATCTGACGTCCTCTAGCTTGAGATCCTGATAAGTTGAGATGTATATAATACTGCCGAGAACCAACCAGATAGCAATCAAATGAATTTGGAATTCTATTATATTCAAGGCGAGTAAAATGTGAAAAGCTGCTTAAATGTTGACTTATTTACTATGAAATAATTGCTGCAAAGTAAATTTAGGATGAAACTCGCTTTAGGTTCATTTTCATTATTAAGATCAGACCTTTTGATTAGGATCCAATCCATATTGAAATCTGTCACATTGTAGTTGTGTAGGTATTGTAATTTTGTTATTAAACTAAGACCATTTTGTATTTTTGCAATGTGGTAACTTTGCAATCTAACTTTGCAATCTAACTTTGCAATCTCATTTTTGAATACTTAAGAGTGGGACTTAATCACACAGCAGTGTAATTAAAACAAGATTTAATATATTAATTTTGGTCAAAATCTCCGTTTCATATGCCGTTATAATTTCAAAACTAAAAATTGGTATTCAATAATTTTCGTAATACTAAGAGAAAGTGGATTGTTTGTAATACAGAATTTCACAGATATAATTTTGTAATTTTTACAACTCGAAGCAAGAATCTACTAAATAATTACTAGTAAAATAGTGCCATTTTATTGATGTACAGATGGTATATTGGTTTATATGAAAGAAATTTGAGTTAGAGGACTACTACAAACTAAATTTCCGGCAGGTAGACGTATCTATTTTACTTTTTGCAAATGAAGAGGGAGAGATATGAATGACCCAAACTAGATAATAAAGGGGAAACTAACGTATAAGGTAAACTATTATTAGTTGTCGAATATTATAACTAACTTTAGTGACCATGTTTATAATTAACTTTAGTGACCATGTTTATATAAAAAGGCAGAGAAGTAAAGTTAATGGGAGAGCTTATTATTAGTTGTTGAACATTACAACTATTAGAAACTTTGGCAACCATGTTTATATAAAAAGGCAATAAAGTAAACTTAATGGGAGAGTTTATTATTAGTTTTTGAACATTATAGCTATTAGGAGCTTTGGTGACCATGTTTATATAAAAAGGCAGGGAGTAAACTTAATGGGAGAGAGTATTTTTAGTTGTTGAATATCGGAACTTTGGTGACCATGTTTATAAAAAAAAGCCAGGGAAGTAATCTTAATGGGAGAGTATTATTGTTGAATATAACTTTTAGGATATTTGGTGACCATGTTTATATAAAAAGGCAGGGAAGTAAACATAATGGGGAAGAATGTTAATTTTTCAATATTATAATAATCAGGAAATTTGGTGACCATAGGCAGGGAAGTGAAGTTAATGGTAGAGTTTATGTAAAAGTCTTAATAAAACTAGGTTCTAACGTAAGCCAGTTGATAAACGAATCAAATTCACGGCAACTCAATTCCAGGTAAAATGTATAGTTAACCAACTTAAAAGCAGTTATCTAAGAATTAAAAAAAGTTAAATTGAGAAATGGTAAATTACTGAATTCAAAGACGTTATACAAAGTCAGATTTGTTTACGTTAAAAGATTCAATGTTGTTTTGAGAAAATCATATTGGAAACCATTGCAATATATAAAATCATAATCTTTTAAGCAATTTACATACTAAACCTTACTCCTTGCATTACACTTTTTATGATTCTAGGTATAAAATTTATTACTATAAGGGTTTAGAATTATTACCCATTTACTTCAAAACTTTGGTGACTAGTTGAATTAACATAATTTTCTAAATTTCAGACAGTAAGTTAGTAAGGGAAGATAACTTGAACTAAACAAAAGGATAAATCCAAGAGGGGGAATGACTGCGGACCAGCCTAAGAGAGAGGGAGGAAAATATGACTGGACCAGCCCCGGAGAGAGGGAGGAAATATAACTGGACCAGCCCCGGAGAGAGGGAGGAAAATATAACTGGACCAGCCCCTGAGAGAGGGAGGAAAATATAACTGGACCAGCCCCTGAGAGAGGGAGGAAAATATAACTGGACCAGCCCCTGAGAGAGGGCGGGAAACTTGACTCTGGATCAGCCCAAGAGAGGGCGGAAAACAAGACTGTGGACTAGCCCAAGAGAGAGGGAGAAATCAAGACTATGGACCAGCCCAAGAGAGGGAGGAAAATGTGACAACCAGCCCAGGAGAGAGGGAGGAAAATGTGACTGAACTAGCCTAGGAGAGAGGGAGGAAAATGTGACTGAACCAGCTCAAGAGAGGGGGAGGAAAACATGACTGTGGACCAGCCCAAGAGAGAGGGAGGAAAATAACTGCGCACCAGCCAGAGCGAGGAAGGAAATTATGACCCCCAGAGAGAAAATATGACTGGACAAGCCAAAGGAGATAGGAAGGAAAATGACAGCGGACCATCCCTAGAGAGTAGGAATATGACTGAGATGCAGCAAATAGGTGAAGAACGTGACTGGAGAATAGTTCAAGAAGATATGGGTTCTAAGAAGAAACACAGAACACTAGATGTGATAGGGTGTTTCAAGCAGACACTTGTCATGACAAAAAAAAAATTCTGGTGTAAATATACATTATACATAATATAGGGATAAATAAACTTGCTCTATTATTTAAACATTATATTTATTTATAACTGCTTTTTTTACACAATTTTCAATTCTCTCCCTCCTTGATACATAATTTCTTTCTTCTCTGCTCTTACTCAATAACTACTTATTGTTTTTTATTTCTCGTTCTCTTCCAATTTCTTCAGCAATAACTCTCTTTCGGATCAATCTCAGTTTTCTAAAGTTCCATTTCTTCGTTTGCTCTCTTCTTCGTTGCCGACTTCTTCAGCTTCCATCTCCCTCCGTTTCTTCTCTTTCGTTCTTGGTCTCCTCCCAAATCAAAAGTAGCCATAAAGTCTATAGGTATAAAAAGTCACCTCAGGCCACTTGGTGAGCAGGGAGCCGGGCCGGTTAAAAGGATGATGGTCCTATGTATAAAACATTGGGTAGCCACCATTCTACACTTGCGATCGTCATAAATCTTGTCCATACCGTTTCATCTGCAATTATAAAACATTTTTATTAGGACTGGGTTATCTTTAATATTCATCAGCTAATTAATATTAATTTTTTATTTTCAAACTATAGTGAAGGTGCATTCAAATATTCATCATGTACATTATTAAGGTAACAAATCTGATAATCACGGATGCTAGTTAGGATTATAAATTAAATTTCTTTTTCAATTATCAGTAGTTTGAAAATTATCATTAACTTAAGAACAGGGATATTTACTTAAAGAAATCATGACTAAAAATCAAAATTTAGAACTTAATTGGGTAAAAAATAGTAATAAAAGAATCTTTAATTTATATCATTTACTTAATAGTTACCATCAAATGAGGGCAATACTAGCGAAATGAATTACCTGACAACGCATTCCTGTAAAATTTATTTACTTTTACTCAAAAAGCATTTCCTTAATTTTACCTAAAATTATAATTTTCTCTACAAGACAGTTCTCAAGTTAAAGTAAAAGTTAACGCATATTATAAAGATATTGACCAATCAGTCGAACAATTGTTGGCTATATTTTTTTCCAAATAGAAGCTAGATTTGTAAAAAAAAAACTTTAATTAAATTTTTAAGGTAAACATGACGTGTAAGAACCAACCTAGTAGAAAATAAGTCTTTACTTCCAAAACTAATTAGATTACCTTAATTCTGAAATGACACAACTAGATCTTAATACTGAAATGCACAATCTCACATTGGAACATTATCAATACCTAAATAATTATGCTTTATAATTCCTTAATCTTTACTTCTATGCTAAATCTTGACCTTTTAACAAATAAGAACTTGCCTTGGAAAGTTGATTTTCCTTCAAGTCTTCAGTGGGCGTCGCACACAATCCATTCAACCTTCTCTCCCATCTAATTCAGCAATAGTTTCTTCTACCTGTTGAAAAACCAAATTTTTAGCAGTGTGTTATGCTCAGACAACGAATTATCTTTATATAAATAATTTCCCATCTGCACAGCAATAAAACACATTTTGGGCAATTATTCAATTGGTTCTTTCCTCAGTTAAGTTAAAAAATAGCCATAGCTAATGAATATACATAAGCCATTTGAAATAAATTAGTCAGTTGTTTCTTTCCTCAGTGAAAATTTTAAAAATTTACATTACATATGCTAAATTTTGCATTTTAAACAATACGTATTTTAAAAACATTAACATTAAAAAAATTCACATCCACACTAACTTTTAGACATATGTCATCCTGTTGAACAAACATTAGCTTCAACTTCCTACTACCCAATTAGGTAGATCATTCCTTAACTTGGTCACAGCTGGAATAAAACTTCCAGAACACCGTGTAGGATTGAGCCTCATGATGGAGAAGGCCTGACTATTAGAATTAATTGCATGCCTAAGTATTGTGAACAGGATGGAACTGTCTGGGAAGATCTGAAATTAAAGGATGGTCAAAATTATAAAAATCGTATGCAACATGCTTAATAAGGTAATGAAACTACTGTGCTAGAGATTGATATTAGATCAGGAATAAAAAAAAAAAATTAAGTTCCTGTCCAACAAATTAAGAAGAGAATCGGCAGCTGAAGACAAGGAGAAAAATACTCAAAACATGGTGAAATTAAATAAATCAACACTTCAGAATATTTTGGTCACCAAAAGTACTTCTCGACATGTAAATTCATTTTGTTCAATTGGAGACACCATGAGTTTCTCAAAAATAGATTTGCTATCGAGAACCACATCTAAAATTTTTAAAGTAATGCAAAGTATAAAGCATTATCAATGCCGAGATCCGGATGTTGAGGAGCCACTGCTCTTGACCTACTTACAATCATACTTCGAGTTTTGTCAGGCTTCAACTTCATGCCCCATAATTCATAACGTACACTATTCATAACGTACACAAATTTCAGTTAGGATTCAGCAACCTCATTTCTACAAGCAGGAGATGGAATTGACCCTGAGTAGCATCACCTGCATATGCAACAAGCTTTTTTTCTATGCCCTACAAGTCGTGTGTATATAGTATGAAAATTAATGGGCCAAGAACACTACCCTGAAGAACACCAGATGTATCATTCCTATACTCCCTATGGTTCCCATCAACAACCACCAATTTGCAATCTGTTTAAAACCTCGATAACGATGCTAAGAAACTACCCAACCACTCCCAGCTTTTATTTTGCAAAAAAATGGCCTCATGATTAACAGTCAAAGGCAGCACTAAAATCAAAGCCAATCATACAAACTTCCTGACCACAATCTAAGGATTTCTGTATAGCATTGGATTTTGTAAAAAGGGCATCACATGCTCCAAGGACTGCGAAAACCAAATTAAAAACTAGGTTACAAATTATTACCTTCAACAGCAAACCTATTAAGACATTTTGCCAAATACGTTCAAAAACTATAGATAATATTGGAAGTTATGGAAATAGGGTGGTAATCAGCTGGACTTGAGCTACCACAAACATTTATATAATGGTGTAACATTTCAAGTTCTCCAATAAGTGTTAAAAACTCCTTTTCTTACTAACTTTGCCCAAAATAACTTTGGAGCTAAGAAATCTGGGGTAAGAAAAAAAAACGAAAAGGAAAAGTACTATTCAGGTCTACGCCTCCACAACGCATCAAGGTTCATCAAAAGAGCTTCAATTTCATAAGATCGAAAGCTAACTAGTTAGGTTAGCCTCAGGAAGCAGAAAGGCGAAAAATAAAGTTCCTTATTACTGATTACTGTCAAACATCAGCCAAAAGGGTTGCTTTTAGCTTTGGACAATGAGTGAGGTTAAGTAAAGGAGGAACTGTTGCATCAACACCAATGAGTACAGATTTAAGGGTATTCCACCAGTCATGTTCCTGGGTTGTACCAGAAAGGGTTTATGGTTAAATTGTATTTCTTTCAGTTAAAGCATAAAGTGAGAAAAATATTCAAGCTCAGTATAGTTATTCTAAGTCAAATCTGATCTGTTACCCTTCCAAAGATGATAGGCTTCTTGCTTCTACAAATAAACACGTCTGCAATTTTCATTAAACCATGGTATGTCTTAAACTTTCTTTGCATACTAGAAGGGATACGCCTATCAATAATATTAGACTAGATTTTCATTCAAGGGAACAACAGGCTCAACACTAATATACAATTGTGACCAACCCCAAAAGATCACTCAAAATGCCATTCCAGTCTGCATGAGATTCATATAAATCTTACACGAGTATGATACATCAGGGACAGGCTACTCAGTCTTCATTACTAATGAAATAGAAATGATCAGAAGTCCCAACTGGAGAACCAACCTTACTTTTTATAATGCCAGGACAGTGTATACGAGGCCCAGGCAGTTACCAGACCTGTGAGTAGCTTTACTTAGGATTTGCTCGCAACTTGATTCAGAGGAAATATCCAAAGCCGTATCCATCAGTAGGATAAACAGAATTTAACCACTCCCTATGGTGAACATTGAAATCACCAACAAAGACAAGAGGCATTTCTATCATCTCGTATCCTAACCATAATGGCAAGAAGCCATTCGAAGGTAAAATAATCCTGTCGTTATTCCGGTAGATCAGAAAAAGTTATACCTGCCACCAACCTTTATTACCCGAATCTCATGACACATTCATGGCATAACTGATGAGAAGCAGGGTACTCAGTCCTAATATACACCGCCATTCCTTTGTCCTGAAATGGCAGCAAGTTTCAAAATTATTGGCTTCTTAAAACCAGATATAAGGAGCTCAGATGAGCAACTCATAAGAAACCAAGTTCGAGCACAAAAGAATATACTGTCTGGACGCAACTGAATGGTCTAATATTTGCCTAAAACCACGAATATTGCAATACAGTAGACGACACTGACGAAGTTTAAGGACGCACAGGTCCAGGATTTCGCTCAGTCTCCAGACAGCATAAGAATTGATGGTAAAAAAATTTACCTATTCAACTGTCGCTCAAATGCTTCTTTCCATTAACAAAATTGTCATAAATGACAAATTCTGCATTATAAATACTCATTTAAGTGTCATTCAATTGGTTCATTCCTCAGTGGAATAAAATAAAATTGTCATTGAATATGATATATTCTGCAATATAAACTATTCTTAAAATTATCAATTTCTACCAAGAAAAAAAGGTAGAGTATTGCACATTTTTGGGGTTTCTTTGGAATTAGTAAAATGCTATCAAACAGGAGAGATTTTAATGAAATTTAATACTTGGAAATTCTGACAATTTTTAATTACATTTCTTAATCATTAAAGCATATTTGAAAAAGGTAAATAGGCATTGCAGAGAACCGAAGCATAAAGTTAAAACTGTCTCGGAACTTCATAAAGCTTTGAAAACCATAAACCAATTCACATCTAGAATTTCTATTCGGATTTATGATAATCTTGACCCCTCCAAAATATAGTCTGACACTGGAGGTTCCTGTTGGTTCACCGTACAATTTATACAACCAGCAAATAAATTTCACAAACCATGGGTACAACTGTGTCCTGATGGTTCGCCGTACAATTTATACAACCAGCATAGAAGTTCTACAAAACCATAATTACCAAGACACTAACCAAACGCTATTCTACCTTTAACTTGAAACTCACTAAAGCAGGCATCCAGTCCTTTAAATTTATAAAAACTAACATTAAACGGTTAATAGTTTAGCTATTCCTACAACCCCATAAACAGATTTTAAAAGATTGACATTAAACCAGTTTGACCAAGTATTTAGATTTTACTAAAGCTGAAAATTACTTTGACCAAGTATTTAGATTTTACTAAAGCTGAAAATTACTTTGACCAAGTATTTAGATTTTACGAAAGCTAAAAATTACTTTGACCAAGTATTTAGATTGACCAAGTATTTAGATTTTACAAAAGCTAAAAATTACTTTGACCAAGTATTTAGATTTTACAAAAGCTAAAAATTACTTTGACCAAGTATTTAGATATTACAAAAGCTAAAAATTGCTTTGACCAAGTATTTAGATTTTACTAAAGCTAAAATTTACTTTGACCAAGTATTTAGATTTTACTAAAGCTAAAATTTACTTTGACCAAGTATTTAGATTTTACAAAAGCTAAAAAATTACTTAAGCTGCTTTTCTGGTCCTATACAACAGGAGAACACTACCCTGTACAAGAACTTCACTGTCATTTAGCTTCTAAAATTAATTCTTCAATATGAAACTACCAACAAATCCTAAGATGGGACTGAATACTAATCTAAAGGTTAGATCTTTTTTCAAGTAAGGAAACTAGCACTTCATCCTAGAGTTGATTTGGGTCAAATTCTTCCATAGTAACCAATTAGAATAATTTAAAGCATCTTTTACCTGCCTGGGCTAAAAACCTCAAATTCATCTTGGTGCTACCAGTTTTGTTCTCTACTGTACTTTCTACATCTCTAGGAACTCAATGGGCACAAGAGGTATAAGCCCCAAAGAGATATCTTTAACTGATTAAGAAGGATAAACGTAAAAGGTAGCCCTATAATGATTCCAAGAAGCTAGTACATTTATGCAATAACAACAATAGGGGGCGACACGTTCTTTCATATTTCAAGTCATATTTCACATTCATATAAAGTGAAAAGAAAGAAAATTACCAAAGTTTACCATTTTCAAGATTAGTTTTACCAATTGTACTTCATACCACAATTTACCAAATTTGGTACCCTAGTACCAAAAACCTCAACCACGTAGTACTCTTGAAATTAGCAGGCAATTCCGTATGATGTGGTGGCATTTTTCACAGGACAGGAGCGCCAGTCCAGTGGGACAAACAGTATGGCCAGTCCTCTGCTTGTATAGCCGGACGCACCTGTCCAAACATCCAAGATAGACAGACGTTCTATTACTTCGTCTTCTACCTCAACCAATCAATAAGAGACTGACCTTCATTTCTGTTCGGATCTTTTCAAAATACTATGCATCATCGTTCCTAGAAAAAGTAGTTAGAATTAGATTTTCATCCAAATGCTTAAAGCCATATGCATTATGCACTAGATACCTATTCCAAGGATTAAAGCTTAAAAGCTGGCCATTTTAAAAAGCTATGGTATTCCATTTTTACAAGTTTTCATTATATTTCACCAATAGGATATTTCAGGCCATTTTAATAAGATTTCTTTGTGTATGAAATAGTATACGTTGATTATTGTGATACAAAGACTTGTGCTTTTGACTAAATTTCTGCTACTAAAAAAATATGAGTCCAGCATTTATTTACAAACCAAAGTTAACCTGATTTACTATTTTTTTTATTTATTTTTTTTTTATTTTTTATTTTTTTTTTTTTTTGGTTAAAACGATAAGACTGTAAATAACTAAGCTTTCTATTAAGGTTCCGTTAAACAAAACTGATAGAAAAAAAATATTAAATACATTTAAATTCATATGGCACTTACATAAAAGCTGAAGGCACTGACTGTTCAACATTTAACTCTCCTGAAGAAACTTTTGCCTAAAAGTTTCAAGTACCAGTTTCAAACAAAACTGCCGTGGGATACAGTACAGTCAGTGTACCTCCCGTCATGCACTGTACACATTACGGATGTGGCCTTTCAGTATCTAATGTCCCACAAGGTTCCAATTGACCCCCAATCCTGCTTAATTTCTTCCATCTTGCTGTCCAACAGCTTTAACATTAGGACTTCGTGATGATTCCAGAATCCTTTCTGAAAAGAAAAAACATTAGTCAGATAAAAATATTCCAACATTAAGAATACAGTTAAATGGCAGGATAGGATTAGAAATGAAAGATTACACGAGTGCCATATGTGGATGAGATCATGGTGATGGCTAGATGGAGATTGTTAGGGCATGCTCTTCGCACTCCGAGAGATTCGTTCACCCAACTTTCACTGGGCTCCACAGGGGACTAGAAGAATTCGAATACCCAGGGCTACATGGCAGAGGACTATGGAGCGTGAGGTAGGAGATTATGAATGGAGAAATATTTGAAAGCTCAAAGATAAAAATTACTAAATCTAACCGAGGCCCTTTGCGTCAATAAGCGTAGGAGATTATAGATGAATCAATTCGACCCCATGACAATTTCCACATTACAGTAATACTTTATTTGGAAAAATATCATGGACAAAATACCAGAGTTTTTTTTATTAACCAGTGACCTTGGCTATGGGGATGCATATTCAGGGACGAAAAGAAAGATTTTCTACATCTTTATGAGCACAGATCAAATGGCGGAAAATCCAGACCAATGTGGAATATAAACCCCAAGATATACCTTTGTAAACTTTATATATTTTGCAAATGACCAGGATCTATAAGGATCTATAAGGAATCTAGTAGTAGCCAGTTAAAACATTCTGATATAGCAATTAACTATTTGCAAACTTTGTATATTTTGCAAATGACCCGGTGTAGCAGGAAATTCCCCACCCCCCGCCCCATCGACTGAAATTTCCCCCCGGGAAAATTAGGCTAGGATTGATATCCCCGGGAAATGCAGCCCGGGTTGTTATTCCCCCAGGGGGAATTTCAGCCCTAAGATATTTCCCTCGCCCCCCCCCCCCCCTAGGCCTTTTCTCCCTCCCCCCACCCTCCCTTACAGAGAAACTATTTTGATGAATTAAATAATCAACGGTAAGTTTGACAAAATATTAGGAATATATATGTATACAATGTTACGCAACGTTACCAACGTTACGATGCCATTGCTAACATTAGCAATGCTACTATAATAACATGTGTATTTTAAAGCATTTTTCCATATACCCTTTACACTATAAAAAGGTACAAAAGGGTAACAGAACCTAACAAACCCACCTAACCTAAAAGTCCCCAAGTCACAACTCTAGCCGGGGCCAAGCCCCTAGACCCCTTCCCAGGTAACAACCCCTAGCCAGGGGGAAAGCCCCCGGACCCCCTTCCCAAGGGTAACAAACTTGTACTGCCAAGAGGTAATGTTGAACTGCGCACTATAAAAACGTTAAAATTAAAGAAATTAATGACTTATGACCCACTTATGTTTTTCGCCCCGTCCGAAACAATGGTTACCTCCACCAAGCTAAAGGGGAATCTTGGCCCAGAGGGGGGATTATCCTGGGACAGTTCCCGGGGGATATATATCCTGGGCCATATTACCCCCGGGGGAAATTTCGGACGGGGGTTGGGGAGAAACAGGCCATTACACAGATCTATAAGGAATCTAGTAAAGTTTCCAGTTAAAGCCTCATTTTGATATAGCAATTAACTTATTTGTACAAGGTTTTCCATTAAGGTCACGTTTGGATTCAATAGTAATGAAGCTGTCATTCATTCCACACACATGGGTAAAAGTGATAACTAAATTTTAATCAACACTACCATCAAGATCATACTTCTGATATAGTAATTTAACTGCCACCAAGGGCACTTATTTGGATCCCAAACTCTGGAATATTTTTTTTCAAACTGCCATCAACGCTACTTAAGATGGGTATAAAAAAATAAACCAACATTAAGGTTCCATTTATTTGGACACCATAACTGAAGACTAGTTTTCATAAAAGGGAGCCACGTTTAGAATTCACTTCATTTATGTCATTGCATAGTTTAAATCGAGACAGAGAGAGAGAGAGAGAGAGAGAGAGAGAGAGAGAGAGAGAGAGAGAGAGAGAGAGATCCAATGAGGCGCTGCCCAGTCCAAACAAGGCTTTCCCAGCGGAACAATCCCCACCAGGAAGGAATGGTTAACCCTAAACAGAGCAAGAATGAAAGCGGGTTAAACTTTTGATAACTTCCACAAATGAAGGTTAGACACCAAGCCTTAAATGACCATGTGGGGCAACACTACAAACTATAGAACTTCTTACGAGGGTACTCACTGGGCTCTCATTGCTCGGTTTAAGACCTCAGAAACAAACGACAACGCACTCCTGTTGGTTCGACTTTAGTGTGAGATATAATTATGAATCACTCTAGGAAATGCAACTCAAAGATAACCATTTTCAAATGTATGAGAAAACTGCAATGTGTCCCACCTAGAGGAAGGTTCGCCCCTATAATTGAGCTACGTTGGCTGCCGATTAAAGAGAATTTAGTTTAAAATATGTACAATAAATCGCCAAGTTACCACAACTGGTCATCCAAGATACCCAAGAGAATTGCTATACTGCGAAGCTGAGAAATCATGTGACATGAGAATAGATGGTTTCAAAATATTGGAACCTAGATACACTCGGGCACATTCTCTTTTCTCTTCCTCTTGTTTAGTTAAAAGTTTATATAGGAAATATTTAAATGTCATTGTTCATAAAATATATTTTCCCTTGTTTTCTTTCCTCACTAGGCTATTCTCCCTTTTGGGGCCCCTGGGCTTATAGCATTTTGCTTTTCCAACTAGGGTTGTAGCTTAGCAAGTAATAATAATAATACTGTAGGCTCTAAAGCCTTTAAATATGCGGCCCAGAGACTATACAATATGCTCCCTCGAAACATCCGAATGATTGAAGATATTAAAGCTTTCAAGAGGAAACTGAAGACCTTATTCCACGAGTCCTTAGACAGTGGCGATTTAACAGTAATTGAACAATACGTGATGTGAAATGTTGAATACTCTGAACGAACAACATAAGATAACAGTGGAGATACTACAGAGTAGGATTCCCCTGCTGTAAAGGACATGAAAAACAGCTGTCAAAGTAAAAAAGTAGAGGCAACTCAAGAGTCATTTTTAAATGTATGAAAAAAACTCACGATTTTTGAATGAAAATTCCTCGGAACAGGATAATCTTAACTAAATGTATATTTATGAGCAAATAAGTTTTTACTTTGTCATCGGTACAAATTGCTCCAAAAGTTTTACGTTTGGACCGACAGAAAAGCTAAAATTATCAATTATCAAATCTGCTCCATAAAATGCTTATGTATAGCGAAATTTGGCAGGACTGCAATGATGACCTATCAATCAAAAATTAACTCACTCATTTTGCTAAGAGAACATGCCTGCACAAGCTAGCCTCCTGGCTATTACAGTAGTAACGTGTTCTCCATAAGCTTTTTACTATGAAGGCCTCTACTGACGTTCTGGTGAGCATCTTTTCTGATGAAACTGGAACAAACCAAACTTTAACCTTAAACTACCTCTGAACGTTACCTACACAACATTTGTGTTAACGAATAATAGATCCAATTCAAGTAAAATATGCAAAACATATTCGAATACAGGAACTAAACTTAAATTCAAATGATTATGTTCAGTCTTTCTGAAACTAATCACGACCAGTAACACCATCATGAAAACGTGAGCTGATATAATTACATTAAAAAAGCGAACTATTTAAAAAGACTTAAAATCAGCAAGAAAATGACCATTCCCTAACATTTCTCAGCAGTTCGAAGATTTACTATGGCAAACCTATAGTTTTCTTACTTGTTTTACTTGTTTTGGGTTTAAAATCAAACCCTCCACTGAAGTCGAGTGAACTACTACTTGGGCGGGTCCATACCAATCTAACGAAACTTTTTCATTATAACTTATACAATTCTTTGATTGTAGCATCTTCCAAATCATATGATCTTATGAAAAGTATCGTTTTTAGTTTCTTCATAAATTCAATTGCTCCCTTTAGGTCCTTCATTTCAGCTGGCAGTTTGTTACAATGTCTAGGCGCACAGTAGCTAAAAGCCCTTTCATCAAATTTACTATTTTTTCTTGGTTCAGAAAGCCTATGTTTGTCACTCATGTGTCATGTTAACATTTGTTTCTAGTTTTCGCCTGTTCAGGCATTCTTTTAGATATTTTGGTTCAGTATCTTAAACGTTAGTAAGAGTAGCTTAAATTAAATTCTCGCCTTCTGTGAGTTTATTTATTTATGAAACGGAAAATTTCTTTAGCATCCAAATTGATGTTAAACAATTTGCCATTTAAAACAAAGGTATTGACATTGAATAGTTTTATGTTCAATAAAAACATTGATGTCCAGTAAGAATATTCGTGAAGTCCCGTATGAATAAAGCCTGGAGTCCTCTACGAATATTGCCTAAATTCCACTAAGAGTATTGCCTGAAGTCCCGTATGAATAATGCCTGGAGTCCACTACGAATATTGCCTGAATTCCACAGAGTATTGCCTTTCCACTAAGAATAATGTCTGAAGTAGAAAGAGGTTTGAAGCCCAGTATGAAAAAGGTTTAAAGTCCAGTATGAAAAAGGTTTAAAGTCCAGTATAGATGGTATCTGATTACCATTAGGAGTAAGGTTTGAAGTCCAATAGCAAAGTTTGAAGTCCAATAGGAAAGTTTAAAGTCCAATAGGAAAGTTTAAAGTCCAATAGGAAAGTTTAAAGTCCAATAGGAAAGTTTAAAGTCTGGTAAGAATAATATTAGTCTGAAGTCCAGTAAGAATAAAGTCTGAAGTACGTTAAGAATAAAGTCTGAAGTTCAGTAAGAATAAAGTCTGAAATCTGGTAGGATTAAAGTGACGTCTAGTATGTCTTCTGACGTCCGGTAAGAATGAAGTAAAGTCTCCTAAGAATAATGTCCGAAGTCGTAGAAAAGGGTTTGAAGTCCAGTATGAGAAAGGTTTATAGTCTACTATGGACAATCTCCAATAACTGTTAAGAGTGCAGTTTGAAGTCCAATATGAATAAAATTTAAAGTCCAGTAAGATTAAAATTTAAAGTCCAGTAAGATTACAATTTAAAGTCCAGTAAGATTAAAATTTAAAGTCCAGTAAGAATAATATTAGTCAGACGTCCGGTAGGATAATGTCTGACATCCGGTAAGAATGAAGTTCAATTGGAATAATGCCTGAAGTCCTGTAAGAATAACGTCTGAAGTCCGGTACGAATGAAGTAAAAGTCTAGAAGGAATAATGCCTGAAGCCCTGTGAGAATAATGTCTGAAGTCTGGTAGGAATGAAGTAAAAGTCTAGTAGGAATAATGTCTGAAGTCCGATAATAATGAAATAGTCTAGTAGGAATAATGCCTGAAGTCCGGTAAGAATAATGTTTCAAGTCCAGTACGAATGAAGTAAGTCTAGTAGTAGGAATAATGCATGAAGTCCGATAATGAAATAAAGTCTAGTAGGGATAATGCCTGAAGTCCAGTAATAATGAAGTAAAGTCTAGTAGGAATAATGATAAGTCCGGTAATAATGAAAAAGTCTAGTAGGAATAATGCTTGAACTCGGTAAGAATAATATCTGAAGTCCAGTACGAATGAAGTAAAAGTCTAGTAGGAATAATGCCTGAAGTCCGGTGATAATGAAGTAAAGTCTAGTAGGAATAATGCCTGAAGTCCAGTAATAATGAAGTAAAAGTCTAGTAGGAATAATGCCTGAACTCCGGTAAGAATAATGTCAGAAGTCCGGTACAAATTAAGTAAAAGTCTAGTAGGAATAATGCCTGAAGTCCAGTACAAATGAAGTAAAAGTCTAATAGGAATAATGCCTGAAGTCCGGTAATAATGAAGTAAAACTAGTAGGAATAATGCCTGAAGTCCAGTAATAATGAAGTAAAAATCTAGTAGGAATAATGCCTGAAGTCCAGTAATAATGAAGTAAAAACCTAGTAGGAATAATACCCGAAGTCCAGTAATAATGAAGTAAAAATCTAGTAGGAATAATGCCTGAAGTCCGGTAATAATGAAATAAAGTCTAGTAGGAATAATGCCTGAAGTCCAGTAATAATGAAGTAAAAGTCTAGTAGGAATAATGCCTGAAGTCCAGTAATAATGAAGTAAAAGTCTAGTAGGAATAATGCCTGAAGTCCAGTAATAATGAAGTAAAGTCTAGTAGGAATAATGACTGAAGTCAAGGAAAAAAATGTCTGAAGTACGGCAAGAAAATGTCTGAAGTACGGCCAAAATAATGTCTGAAATACGGCCAAAATAATGTCTGAAATACGGCCAAAATAATGTCTGAAATACGGCCAAAATAATGTCAGAAATACGGCCAAAATAATGTCAGAAATACGGCCAAAATAATGTCAGAAATACGGCTAAAAATAATGTCTGAAATACGCTAAAAATAATGTCAGAAATACGCTAAAAATAATGTCAGAAATACGCTAAAAATAATGTCAGAAGTACGGCAAAAATAATGTCAGAAATACGGCAAAAATAATGTCAGAAATACGCTAAAAATAATATCAGAAATACGCTAAAAATAATGTCAGAAATACGCTAAAAATAATGTCAGAAATACGCTAAAAATAATGTCAGAAATACGCTAAAAATAATGTCAGAAATACGCTAAAAATAATGTCAGAAATACGCTAAAAATAATGTCTGAAATACGCTAAAAATAATGTTTGAAATACGCTAAAAATAATGTTTGAAATACGCTAAAAATAATGTCTGAAATACGCTAAAAATAATGTCAGAAATACGCTAAAAATAATGTCAGAAATACGCTAAAAATAATGTCAGAAATACGCTAAAAATAATGTCAGAAATACGCTAAAAATAATTTCTGAAATACGGTAAAAATGATGTCTGAAATACAGTAAAAATGATGTCTGAAATACGGTAAAAATTATGTCCGAGGGCCAATAAGAATATTGACAATGTATTTTTAGTCAACTAAGAAACGCAATATCAAATTTAAATATTGACGCCGACAAAGGCTAAAACAGACGAACAGTCTTAAACACTAAAACTACGATAACACTGGATACCAACAGTAACATTAAAACACCAACGTTAAATCACTAGAGTTGACGTTAAAACCTTGTCGATCGAAAAATTGCCGATTTAATGGACATATAACATGCTAACATATACAAACACTAAAGTAGAACGAAGTTGAAAACTAGCACAAACTAAAACCCTCTTTAAAATTGACGTCTACTGTTAACTTACAATCTTACGAAAACGCGAACACTATCAAAAAGCAATAATAAACTAATCCTAATGTGAAACTTCGTCATATTTAAATAAACTTTAAATGCAAATATATAAAAAAAGTTACACTGATAACCTACACCCACCATTATAAAGAAACTACTGATTAGCCTACATTAGTTTGTAGAAAAGTTATCTATCAGAAATTTTCAAACATGTCAAGCCGGACAATACAGCAAAAAACAAAAACTTCGAGCTGTTAACATTCCTAAAATGGTGTTAAAGAGCTTTGCTAAAAACCAATTACTTTTGCTTATAATAAACTGGTATCGTCTAACACTAAAAGGGTTGAGCAAGGCAATATCGTTAAAATTATAACACGTGTTACGACGATTATAAAATGTCAAATTGATCACTCAAATACTAGACTACATACGAATTATCTTAAAATTGCCTTCACCAAGAACTACTTTCAATGCATTAACTGGAATTGTGTCTCAAGCAGAGATTTACTTCCGTTTAAAGGTCGTTTTCCAGGTCTATTTACCCACGGGAACGAACTAAAGGACCTACAAGATCGGTTAGTTGTATGAATTCTTCAGTATCTAAGAATCACATGGTATTCCACGTTAATTGTTAACCCACGTTAAGTGTTAAGAGTTAAAAGTTTAATTTTCCTAAATTAGACTAAAATGCTTCGCTAGAATCTTCAGCGTAGAAACTCGCGCAAAATAACATCAGGCAAATCTTGGCCTACTTCCTTTAAGAAATAATCTTACAAAGTAGAACTTCAAAATAACCTTTGCAATAACGCTTTTTTTAAATTTCTTGAATTAACCCACACAAAAACCTTGTCCAAGTTTTGTGGTAATTTCTAACCATTCCTAAAACATTTAATGTCCGAGAATTTGACATTAGTGTTAACCAACCACACAATTATTACAAGTTTCTTGAATAGTCACAAATCCCTAAATTAAGAGTTCGTGGTACTTCATATCCATTCTCGGAAAATTACATGGCAGATAATTTGAGTATTAAATGTAAAATAGTCCTAGTTACACTGTCATATCACCAATAAATTAAATGGCGAAAATAAGGATCGCCATCAAAACCCTACACTTACCTGAACTTCAAGAAGTTCCCGAAGCACCATTAATGCGGGTATTAAACTTCTTCCGTTATTAACCACGACCAAAGACACACTAAACCCGACACAAGCATTTGATCAGCTAAGGTTACTTCTCCATTACCATTTACAGCCATGGATCCTCGGCAGCTTTGAACCAATCACAGGCGTCCATTACATTTTTCTCAAAAGTGGAAGGAGAAGACAGCTCCTGATTGGCTGAGACAAACAAGGAATCTCAAAGCATACCTTTTCCATTCCAACAAACATTACGTCACTTGAAGAAATAGTGACATCTGTTGGGGGACAGAATAACTATACAAAATTAAAAAAAAAAAAAGTATGAATTATGAATTGATTGATTGATTAGTTGATTGGTTCTTATCTGGAATAATCAAGGTAATACTTAATGATTGGTTGTTATCTGGAATAATCAAGATAATACTTAATAACATGATGCTCTTTTTATATTTGTAATGAATATTTGAAAAATATTTTTTCTTGAATTAGTTAAAATTATGATCCACACATGGTAAAAATTACATCATAGAGAGAGAGAGAGAGAGAGAGAGAGAGAGAGAGAGAGAGAGAAAGAGAGAGAGACCTAAATACACCTACATGATCTATATATTAGCAAATTTTAAAAAAGGCAACAAAATAAAAACATTCTCTTTTAACCTACAGTTTAAAGTGCTTTGATAATTGGACATAGAAACAATGTGAATGATGGCATATCACTCGTAACAGGTGTGTTTCAAGGAAAAACAGAATCTTCTTCTATAAAAGTTTTTTTTTTTTTTTTTTTTTTTTTTTTTTTTTTTTTTTTTTTTTTTTTGTATGGGATAAGCACAGTTGCCTTCTTTTTGAAGGACTTTGCTTTGGTTTTGGGGGTAGACCGTGGTCCCGATCGGCTGCCCTGCATGATATCGCTTAAACCCCCGGTAGCTTATGTTCATGTGTTGTATCAGTTACTAGAGTCCTTCCTCTAACACGTTAAAAGATATCTGGCTGGGAAGGACTTAAGATAGGACGAAGCCATAGAATGAAGGGGCTATGTAAGAGAGAACCAAGAAAAAAGAAATGAACAGAAGAAAAATGATTGAAGGGGGACATCATGGAAGTATGGAAGAGAGAACTTTGAGAGAAGGAACTATAGAATTATGACCCAAAATGAAATATGGAATGAAGAACTGTACAGTAGGGAACCATAAAATATGAAACTATGGAAGAAAGAACTATAGAATATGGAACCATGGATTTAGGTATTATGGAAGAAAGAGTTGTGGAATGAAACACAGATGGAGGAAGTATGGAAGACACTACAATGAAAGGAGGGAATGGTAGGAGGGAGTATGGAAGAAGTATGGAAGACAGTACCTGTGTAAGGAGGAATCATAGGAGGGAGTATGGAGGAAGTATGGAAGACACTATAATGAAAGGAGGGAGTACGGAGGATGTATGGAAGACACTATAATGAAAGGAGGGAGTATGGAGGAAGTATGGAAGACACTATAATGAAAGGAGGGAGTATGGAGGAAGTATGGAAGACACTATAATGAAAGGAGGGAGTACGGAGGAAGTATGGAAGACACTATAATGAAAGGAGGGAGTATGGAGGAAGTATGGAAGACACTATAATGAAAGGAGGGAGTATGGAGGAAGTATGGAAGACAGTACCTGTGTAAAGAAGGAATCATAGGAGGGAGTATGGCTGTGTAAGGAGGGAATCATAGGAGGGAGTATGGAGGAAATATGGAAGATATTACTGTGTAAGGAGGGAATAATAGGAGGGAGTATGGATGAAGTATGGATGACTACTGTGAAAGAAGGGAATCATATAGTGAGAGGGTAAGGAGGATGTATTGAAGACATTACTTTGAAAGGAGATAATTATAGGGGGGAGCATGGAGGAAGTATGGAAGACAGTATACTGTGGAAGGAGGAAATCATAGGACAGAATATGGAGGAAGTATGGAAGAATA